>NC_091564.1:25269427-25272135 GCF_042767895.1 Penaeus vannamei | reverse complement strand
TATTCCATCTTTCATAGAATGCACCTCAGGTTATCTAATTTGTGATTTGTCCTGCTCTGTCCATAAATACCGAGTGCCCACGGGGAGTGAGTGTGAAACTTCGCTATCCTTACTCATGTATGAGTAGGTAGGTAATGTCTATGGATGCTAGTAAGCGCCTAGTTGCTCACTCCTTTTGAGTGGGTCGTTGTACGAGTGGTAGAGCGGCTGTCTTGCATTCACGTGCATTGGCGGCGAGGGATCGAATCCCGATCGGAGAGGTTATAATGTTCATGATAAAAAATGCGGTATTGCATTATTCCATCTTTCATAGAATGCACCTCAGGTTATCTGATTTGTGATTTGTCCTGCTCTGTCCATAAATACCGAGTGCCCACGGGGAGTGAGTGTGAAACTTCGCTATCCTTACTCATGTATGAGTAGGTAGGTAATGTCTATGGATGCTAGTAAGCGCCTAGTTGCTCACTCCTTTTGAGTGGGTCGTTGTACGAGTGGTAGAGCGGCCGTCTTGCATTCACGTGCATTGGCGGCGAGGGATCGAATCCCGATCGGAGAGGTTATAATGTTCATATATATATATATATATATATATATATATATATATATATATATATATATATATATATATATATACTGTATATATATATTCTATATATATATATATATATATATATATATATATATATATATATATATATATATATATACTGTATATACTCTCTCTCTCTCTCTCTCTCTCTCTCTCTCTCTCTCTCTCTCTCTCTCTCTCTCTCTCTCTCTCTCTCTCTCTCTCTCTCTCTCTCTACGCCCTCTCCCTCTACCTCTACCTCTACCTCTCTTTCTCTCTCTCTCTCTGGGAGGAGGGGAAAAGCCCCTCCCACCCAGCAAGTGAAGCGGACTGTGGGCCCTGCTGGGAGGGCGACTGCTGGAGCGCAGGCTGGGAACGGGAACTACCCGTCTCCCAGAGTGAAGCTTGTGGGGGAAAGCCCTCGGGAACACCACAGGTGGATGATGGGGCACGCAGCCCGCCACCCCCTTTTATATGGGGCAGCGTCGGTGGGGACGGCAGAGGTGGCATCCACCCGGAGCGACTGCCAGAGGCTGAACCTCAGGCGGGAAGTCAGTTATATATATATATATATATATATATATATATATATATATATATATATATATATATATATATATAAATATACAAATACATACATACATACATATAGATGGATGGATAGATAAATACGCACACACAAATGTGTGTGCGTGTGTGTGTGTGTGTGTGTGTGTGTGTGTGTGTGTGTGTGTGTGTGTGTGTGTGTGTGTGTTCTTACCTAGTTGTTCTTACCTAGTTGTTTGGATACGGGAGAAGAGCTATGCTCAGGTGGTCCCGTCTGCTATATTTAAATTATCATATAACTTTTTAAATTGATGTACAGTTTTGGCACACACTACTTGATTGGGGAGACTGTTCCACGATTCAATAATTCTGTTTGGGAAACTATATTTTTTGACATCTTTATCACCTCTTTTTACTTTCAACTTTTTGTTGTGTCCTCTCGTTCTTCTTGTGTTCAGGATCAAAAAGTCATCCTTATCTATTTTCACTCTTCCTGTAATGCAGTTGAAAAGCATAATCATATCCCCCCTTTTCCTTCTTTCTTCCAAGGTTGTAAGTCCTAATTTTTGTAGTCTGTCTTTTAACTCAGATCTCTTAGGGTAGGTGCCCATCTTGTCGCCGCTCTTTGGACTCTTTCCAGTTTGTCAATATCTTTTTTCAAGTGTGGACTCCATACCACTGCACCGTACTCAAGAGCTGGTCTTATGATTGCTTTAATAATCTTCTTTACCATATCTTCGTCCACATACACGAATGCCCTCTTCATGTTGGCAATCAGTCCTAACATTTTGTGGACCTTTTCATTTATATGGTCATTTGGATTTAGGTTTCTATTTATGATTATCCCAAGATCTTTTTCCCTGTCAGCTGTGTCTAATACTGCGTCCCCTAATTTGTATTGGAATAGTGGGCGATTTCTACTTTCTCCAAATCTGACTACGTGGCATTTATTGGTATTGAATTCCATTTTCCATGTACAACTCCACGTGAATAAGTTCTCGATGTCACTTTGGAGGCATTGGCATGAGGCGTTGTCTGTTACCCTCTTTTGTATCTTTGCGTCATCTGCAAACATATTCAGATAACTACCTGGGCTTATGTTTGACTCTGAATCATTGACGAAAATAGTAAACATAATTGGCGCCAACACCGATCCTTGAGGCACTCCGCTGGTTACCCGTCGCCATGTAGAATGCTTTCCTCTAATTACTGTGCTCATTTGTCTTTCATGAAGAAAGTCTTTCATCCATGCGAGTAGGTTACCTTTCACTCCACCTAGGTGCTCTAGTTTCCATAGTAGTCTTCTATGAGACACCTTATCAAAAGCCTTCTTAAAGTCTAAATACACACAATCCACCTAGCCGTCTCTTTCTTGTAATATTTCAGATACTCTATTATAAAAACAGAGGAGATTTGTTACACACGACCTTCCTTCTCTAAAACCAAATTGTTTATTTGATATCATTTCGTATTTTTCAAGCATTTCAACCCATTGTTTTCTAATTATTCTTTCTAGCAGTTTGCATACTACACTAGTTAATGAAACTGGTCTATAATTTAGTGGGTTTTGTTTGTCGCCGCTCTTATATAAGGG
>NC_091564.1:25223076-25230576 GCF_042767895.1 Penaeus vannamei | reverse complement strand
ATGATAATAACTACAGTGATAATGATAACTGTAACAATAATGATGAAAATCATCATCCTCATCATAATTATAATGATTATGATAATGATAACAATAATAATTGTAACAGAAACAATGATGATAACAATGATAGTAACAATAATTGTAAAAATAATGGTAATAGTTATAATGGTAATTCTAATAATGATGATAATAGTAATTATAGGGAGTATCATAATAATAATTATAATTCCGAAAATTGACGATGAGAATGATGTCAGAGGTGGAGGTGATGATGGGGACTTTGATAATCATCATCATCATCATCATTATTCTCATCATCCTCATCATTATCATGATTACTATTATTACCTCTATAGCAACTAATACTGTTTCTATTATTATTACTATTACTACTTCAATCATTACCATCGTTGTTAGACGGATCGTTATCATTATGAAATACGATTTCCTAAATGTGTAAAGAGAACAGTGGCAGCACTTTCATAAGCCTCCCAGTGCATAAACACAGCAAACAGACTAACATTATCAGCACAGTGCAGGTACAGCAGCAGCAATCAAGAATTGGCCGGCGAAGGGAGCGTTGACAACAGCCCCAAACAAGCGCTACCATCAGCAGGAGTATAACTAATCACCCTGAGTAATAAACACAAACCGCCTTGTCCACAACCCCGTGGCCGTTTTAATAATCAATGATTAAAACGATGATAATGATTTGATAAGAACGATAATGATAGTAGTAGTAGCAGCAGTCGTAGTAATAATAATACTAGTAATAGTATCATATGAATAATAATAATAATGAAGATAGTGATGGTATTGATAACGATGATGATTCTGATATTGATGATATTATTAATGATATTGATGTCAATAATGATTATGATCATGAAAATGATAGTAATGACAATAGTCAAAATAATAACAATGATGATAATAATGACAATTATATTGATAAGGATAATAATACCGACGACGTCGACGATAATAATGATAATATTTATTGTTATTATTGCCCTCATAATCATAATTACCATAATGATAATAATGAAAACGATAATGATGAAAGTGATAATGATAATGAAATCAAAAAATAATTAGATGATGGTAATAATAAGGTATGAATAAGAATAACAATAACAACAAAACTTATTATAATAATAATGGAAGTAATAAGAGTAATTATTAATTAATTAATGATTAATAATTAAGTAATAGCAACAGTAATAACAATAATGATAACTAATACAATGGTGATAACAATAATAATAATAGATAATGATCACAATAATGATGATGATAATACTACTAATAATGTATGTGAAAGTATGTGTGTGTGTGTGCGTGCGTGTGTACATATTTATATTGCAAATGTCCACACATAAATCCAAACGTAAATACAGAAAAAAACGCAAAGTGAAACCATTTAAAATACGCCTGTAATATATGTGAAGACAGCCGCTAATCAAAAGCTTCGGCCGAGCATAGCGTAACGAGGAGTGCGTAAAGAGTAGAGCAAAAGAGAGAAGAGGTAGACAGGGAGAAGGCTGTGACGGTGGCCGCGCCCGAGCCTTCAGTCGGGCCGCGCGCACTCCACGGTGAGGATCAACTCCGGGTCAGAGGTGCGGCCGAGGAGGTGGAAATTCTGGAAGAATCGGAAAAGGCCTTGGCTTTGTGTCTCTGTTGTGGGAGTGTGTTCCTTTTCTAGAGTAGTGATAGTGGTGATGCAATTGGTATGTCTGATTTTAGTTCAGTCATAGTGAATGCGCGAATAACCTTTTTGCTTATCTGCAGTGGGTGTTGGCCTTGGTTATTCATGCAGTGTGTTTTAGTGAATCATTCTGACATGCTTGAGCTAATGACTTGTCGATTGGTATCCAGTAACAAAAGTCGTTTAAAATGCGGTTCTGATGACAACATCTTTAAATGGACGTTCCAATCTGCCAGGAAAGTGGGTTGGTGCGCCTTCGCCGTCCGACGAGGAAAATGCCCGGTTGTCATCTGTTGAATCAATTTCGGGGGAATAATTAAGAAATAATTAGCATAAACATCTTACAGTACAGTAAATGCTAAAACAGCAGTGTTAACTTGAAATTAACATCTATTGATTTTCAAAAATTCCTTCCCTTCTCTTTCAGCCAAGAAAGACAAAGTCAGAGAACAAAAATCTTCCCCGTTTATCAGAAAGAACCCAACCTACTTTCCTTTCTTTTTACCTTCGACCCGATGCATGAATGAGATCTAACCTGCATCGAATGACCTGAAGTTGACCTAAACGAAGAAAATAGCACAGTTGGCAGCCCTGCAAACATGGCGGGATACCTGGCGCTGAAGTCCATGGAAGGAAACGGTAAGTGTGGCTGCTCTTGCGGTGCGTCTGACAGCACTGTGCATCTTGTGAATAGAAGGAAAGCATGATGGTGCAGAAAACGATAGTCAAAGAAATGTAATTCCTTGTACTGTGAGCGATTAACTATTCTTTTCGAAGAAATATTTACCTCTCCCTGCGCGCTGCGTCATCAATTCCCCAACATCGAAGCTGCCAAAGAACCTCCTCGCCCTGGTCTTTAAGAGGCCTCCGGGCGGGGCTGTGGCTCGTTCGGGGCCGTAAATATGATCACGATTTGTGAAGTCATATGGGAGCTTGATAAGCGAAAGTATTTCCGCCAGAGATTATCGAACAGCGTTTCAGAATTATTTTGGTTACCAACAGGAATGGTTGGCTAACACTTTTAGTAATGGCGTTTGTATTTGATTTTTATTCCCTCTCTTTTCTGATTATTTACCTATCAGTCAATATAAAAGGAAAAAGTGTTAGAGATCCATCCAAATATGACCCTCGCATCGGCTCATTTGACGGACTCGCAAATGATTTTCACCTGGCCGCGCCAGGCAAGATCATCGATGAATCAAATGAGTTGAGTGAGTCAGTGCCTGCAACCCGCCGCCTTGTGATGTTGACGTTGCTTCATATAAACACAAGCAGCCGAGGCAGAGTATATCTCAGCTTCTAAGGGGAAACAGAACTGGATTTTATATATAAAAATCGCAGATTCGTGATAACTTTCTCTTTTTTGTGTTAATGTGTGCGACTTATGTATGTGCTATGTCTGTATTGTTGTATGAGTGCATGTATTCGTGTGTATGTGTGTTTGTTCGCGTTTGTTTGTGATGTGAAAAGGAATAACCTAAGGAGAAAAAAGCAAGTCACTTCACCTGACGTGGCAGAGCTAAGGGAGCGTGCGTGTAAGAGGCTGGTCGAGATTAACAATTAGGCTGATATATATTCTTGGCCAAGGTGGCAGGATCTTCCATCAAAGTTCATGGGTTACTCGGTTATCCCCTTAACATAAATAGCACATTTTATTGAAAGGGTTTCACTATTCTTGTCTTACCCATGTCTTAATTAAGATTCAAACGAAATTATTTTAATAACATCCTAGACGTGGGATATTAATATTCACTACCTACGTATTATGAAAAAATGTTAACAACATTTATGTATTGCTGTCCTTCACAAATTTTAGTGTACTTTTTGTAGCAAATGACCTAATTCACTCGCCCCCTCCCAAGACGAGGAAAGGAGCTGGACGCCTCGAATCATTTAGTCACCATACGAAAGGTCACGTACAGAGTCAACTAGTAGATTTGTCACGGAAAGGTCAGTCATCGGTCTCTCTACGAAGGCCTCTTCGTAGTGCCACCGGCTATCTCTGTACTACGTCCGCCTGCGTGATACGAATAGAATTACCATCATCATGATTTAGCCCGTGAAAGATAAAACCCTCCGGTTTAACTATTAAGTTTTGGAGGAGGGGCTCTGGGGGCTAGAAGCGCTAATCTCTCCGGTGATGTCGAGCCCGATTTCAGCATTCCCTCGCACAGGGTGTCCACACACCACGATCTCTCGATAAAGGTGCTGGGAGGACTGCAAATTATATCAGAATAAACTTATTTTTATTTTATTTTATTTTATGGTTTTTGTGTGTATACCAAGGAATGTTGGAATCTAAGCACGACCATGCTTGTTAGGCCATCATGTGATAAACCTCCTGCAAAAGAGATCTGATTGATCTGATAAAGTTTCAAATGCTTGGAACCTATGGCATAAGCAATAGGACTGTTTTTTGTTGTTTTTTATTTTAGTATTTGTAAAAAAAAAAAAAAAATACTTATGGTTGGGATGGACAGCAGCTAAACAATGTGATGTGACCGTGAGAATTAAGCCTCGATAAAAGGTGTAGAAGCCAGGTCGGTAAAACGCGCAGTGAGAGAAACTACATGGAAACTTCGCAATGAAGTGTAAGTTTACACTTGCACAATATATATATATATATATATATATATATATATATATATATATATATATATATATATCAGATTGCCACGTGAAAGAGCCTTTCAGGCCACCTAGAATGATGTACAAAGAGCTGTGCGATGCACAAGATATACATGTGATCTCTCCTAAATCCAGTTATGGCTGCATATGTAACAGACTGCCCTTGGGTGGAAAGTATGGCGGGGTGGTAAATAGTGTTAATAGAGACTGCCTTTGTCTGCAGTAGATCTAAGTGCCTAACCAGACGAATTCTTTGACTGACGTTATTGCATAATAAGGCGCAACTCTGAAATACAGAGCTGATCCTGATGAATTAATCTGGTTTAATACATAACAGCCCATGTATGTGCATGCCGATGGGGACAGGTGCACGCTCGACAGTGACAAAGCAAAATTCGTGCTTCAAGGAAGAACGTAGAGAGTGGAGCAAAGCAGTGAATGGCTTGATAAGCGAAAGGAATCTTTCCGGATCGGTGACTCGCTTTAACATCCTGACACGAACGTAGAAGGAAAGGAGAGATTAATGTAATCGGAAAATAACGAGAAAAGCAGGAGCCTGTGTGTATTGGTTCGGTGTCTATCGAAGCAGAAGGATCTTCAGCACATGCCTAAAGGACTGTTACCTTTGGACCGTACACACTTCCCCTCCTCGACCACACGTCCCCGTCATCACCGCCGTGTCTGCGGTCCCTCTCAGTTGGGTGGCTTGGGGCTCCGTTCTGTGGGCGTGGTGGCATGGATTCTTGCCTTACCGGTGGCAGCTTAGGCTTTTATCGTATCCATGGGCGAGCTGGGCACTGAGGATTCTAGAGTCAAACCATGAGTGTGGCAGCATGACTCCCCCATGTATGGGTCTGTTTACTCAGGAAATTACGTGAGAACGCAGCTCGAGTGTCAGAAAACAGGCGTGAGGTCGGCGTGGACGTCCTGTATCTCTCCAGTACCGTGTTTTCGCCGTGTTCTAGCTCGTTCAGTTGGAAATGGTGGGGGGGGGGGGGCGGTGAAATGTAGGTAGATGCAGGTATCTGGAGTGGAAACGCTACAGGAGTCGACCAAGTACAGGGAATAGCGTCATTAAGTCTACGGGATACGCACACCTCGCAATGATATGAGCAGGGCCATTCATGTTGTGTTGTCGCCATTCCACCAACAAAGATAATGATATTGTGAGTATAATGACAATAATAATGATATTGATTATAGTATGGGTAATGAGGCTAGTGATAATAGAATGTTATTATAAGATAGCATTCTTAATTTATAGCAGTAGTAATAATGTCAGTGATATCGGTTATAGCAGTGATAACGGTAATATAATTCTTATCTCTCTCTCTCTCTATCAATCGATCTTTCTATCTCATTCATTTTTATTCACTCATTCACACACACACGCACACATGCGCGCGCACTCTCTCTCCTCATAAGTGACACATAAACCTAGCTTTGAGTCACTCACCGCCCCCCCCCCCCCGTGGCTTCACGAGGCTTCATCCCGCAGGAGCATGTCTGGATCGCGCGGACAGCCGTCGACAAGTTCCGCCGAAGCCGTCGGCTCGCGCGGCTCGCCATTCGGAGCTGCTGGGGGGGGGGGGGAGCTCGGTCTTTGAAGAAGGAATCTCGGGTAGCTTCGAGACCTAACGATGTACTGTAATCCTGCTCTTAACCTTTCCTCTTTCCATTCTTCCTGACAGTCAAACAATGTGTTCTTGCCCCCTGAACGGTTACCAAAGACCCAAAGGATTAAGTTAAAAATCGCTTATAAATAGCGAGAACAGAACATTCCTTGCAAATAACGGTTTGTTTTTCTCAGCAGGAAATATTGTCAGCACATTATATTTCAGTAGACCAATCATTTAGAAATATTAATTCTTCAAAATTATTAGCCGTAATATGTATATTTTGAACAACGAGCTAAAACTAGTTATGAAATTGGCCATGACGTCAGTGAAGCGAAACAACTCTACGGATTATACTCGCCCCAATTCCCAATTAGATCCTCTTCTCCCAATCTTGCTGTTTTCGATTGACATTTCGCTCAGGCAAGGGCGGCACTGCTACAGAAGCAAGCACTGTAGGCCAGGGAGGCTAGTCTTTTCATCAAACGACACGTTGGGACAATGAAACTACTGACTGGCACAGGTAACCACATGGTAATTTCTTTCATTCAGGGTCTGAACAGGGTGTACGTAATAGGTGATTGATTTAATTATATATCTACAGAACATTCTGACATTCAAAAACTATAACCAATTCTTCAGGGATGTTGATGAGAACCCGAGTCCTCAGCCACGGTGATCACGATATTTTGAAACTGGGATTAGTCAGCTCGCATGTTTTCAGCTTGTTGTCCAAACAGATTCCAGCCTTGGAGCTGCTGTGTCTACCCTAGGCGGCGCTGCCGGTTCGAGTCACCTTTCCTGCTCGTGAGTCCTGGCCTTTTTGCCTCGCCTGCGAGATTGAGAAATCCGGAAGCAAACTAGGATAAAAATGCTTTTCGAAATAAGAGTCTAAGGTAAAAAAGGAAGCAAAGCAAAGGGAAAGTAGGGGTCTGTCGCGGTGCCAGAAAGTTTTGTTTCGGAACCTTTTTCCATATTTCAAAACCTCAAAGAAAACGGTTTTTCTTTACCCTTACTCCCACTGTTGCTGTTGGTTGTTTTTATAGGAATAAATCACAATATGTATATGTGTGTGTGTGTGTGTGTTGCCCAAACTGCCCATGTGTGACCCATACCTACTCCATTTTGTTATCTTATCATAGACCCCATCCTGCCATACTTTTCCTCATGCTTCCGTCATTTATCTCCCATTTTCCCTCCCGCATCCCCATGCCCCATTAAGAGATAAGGGCCATAGGTCGGGCCCGTCCCATTCGACCGCTAATGGTCGGGAGTCGGCTGGCGCCATTAGCGGGCGGGTTTTCGGTTGCGCTACACTCGTCATAAATGAAAATTGCGTTACGGGCGGATATGGGATTATAATGGAGGAGGAAGGGCGGAGGGATGGTTGCAGGGAGGGGGGGGGGGCGGAGGAGCAGGAGAAAGGAAAAGAAAATTACGAGGTTGCCATATCTTATCTAAATGAAAACGAGAACTGAGCTGGAACGGGAGAGGAGGGAGCGGAATCAGAATGAAACATAAATGATAATGATACTGATGACAAGG
>NC_091564.1:25213792-25216292 GCF_042767895.1 Penaeus vannamei | reverse complement strand
TCCCCTATCAGAGAGGGATGACCACACCCCTCAACAGGTCAGGGGGAACAGTACTGGACCGTCAGATGGCAGCCAGAACAGTATGCAACCCCCACGCCATAGATTCAACACCAGCCTTTAACAGTTTAGCTGGGATGCCGCAAATACCTGCTGCTTAACCACTCTTCAGCTTGGAGATGCCCCTCCTAACTTCAGTTAGGGAGGGTGCGTCCTCGCTAATGGGTGAGTCCGGCAATGGAATCTCGGCACTACCCGCATCCAAGTTAACTGTTGGTGGGTCAACCTGATATAACTGCTCAAAATACTCAGCCTAACGTTCCCGCACCACAACAAGATCTGAGACGATCTGGCCACCTACTAAGCGAACTGCAGTCACTTGTGAAGAGGGCTTGGAATTCAGCTTTCTCAGGGCTTGGTATGCAGGACGAAGGTCATTTACTAAGAAATGGCCTTCGACCTCCTCAGCAAGGCTCCTAATAAACTGTTCCTTGTCCCTTCTTAACAGAGACCAAGTTCTGCACACCTGAGAATGGTGCAAATCCCAATCCCCTGCCAGACAAGCCGCACGGCAAGCATCCGTGGCTTCCAGGGTCTCCTGAGAGATTAAATTATGTCTTGCCCTCAGGCGTTCTCCAATTGATTCTCGGTCTGCATCAAGCATTTCACGCTTGAAGGTGTCCCACAGAAGTACAGGGTCCATCAGATTCTCAAGTGCTGTGAAGCGATCAGAGATTGTCTCAGCAAACCCCTGAGCACACTCCCTCTCCTTCAGCCTGTCCAAATGAAACACCCTAGGGAGGTCATTGGGCCGCTGGGGAGTTTTGAAGTGTACCCGGAGGGTAGCCACAAACAATCTATGGTCAGTACCACAGAACTCGGCACTCCTATACACCCTGCAGTTCTGAAGGGTCCTCCAACGAGTGCTAACGAGAATGTGGTCAACCTCCTTGGCTGCATTACCTGCATCGCTGTACCATGTCCAATGATGTGGGTCTGGGCGCTGGTACCAGGAGCCAGAAATCCTCAGTTTCTGGGATCTTGCAAAATCCCAAGAAAGGAGGGAATTCTCGCTGCCGGTATCAACTTCTGTACCATGAGGACCGACAGACATCTCATAGCCAGCTCGATCACAGCCAGATATTGCATTGAAGTCACCCAGAACAATACGAATATCTCGCCGGGGACAACTGTCTGTCACAGATGCAAGTTCTTTCACGTCGAGTTTACAAACATCGTTAGGAACTTACACAGCAAATGACTGCTTCAGTCTCATTATCATTATACAATCATTGACTAGAGTGACCTCTACCACCGAGGGCTGGAGCCTACTGGAGACAGCTATGGCTACTCCCTGAAGATGGTGACCATCGCTGCAGCTTGACCAGTAATAGGTGTAGCAACCTACGCTGATCATGCTGCTGCCAGGTCTTCTCACCTCTGAGAGAGGAGACACCCCAACTCTCAGCCATCCCAGTTCCCTCGATAGTAGGGGCAACCGATCATCCTGACGCAAAGAGCGAATGTTCCAAGCCCCATCCTGACTTCCCACCTGAGGTTAACCCTCGGGCAGTCACTCCGGGTGGATGCCACCTCTACCACCCCCGCCGATGCTGCCCCACATAAAAGGCGGCAGGCTGCAGGACCCATCCTCCACCTGTGGGGTTCCCACGGGCTTTGCCCCACAAGCTTCATATCGGGGTGGCGGCTGCCAGAACGCAGGCGGGACGGGGAGCTCCCGTTCCCATCCTGCGCCTCAGCATCCACCCTCCCAGCGGGGCCTGCAGCCCGCCTCTTTCGCTGGGTAGGAGGGGCATTTCCCCTTCCCCCAGCATTTCCAATTATCCGCGACGTTGCCGATGGGTTATCTCTGGGGGGAGGAGGACTGGCAAGGCCCACTTCCCCCAAGCCTCCCATTAACCGCTTACTAACTCCTGCACTTAAGCGCAGGAGTTAGTACAAGGCCAGGGCCTGTCCACATGCTGGTGGGCCATGACCCTGTACTCTGGGACCTCCTACTTCTCCGAGATCCCCTGTAGTTCAACTTGGGACCACAAGGTACCAGTTTCCATAGGTGGCCACAGGGAGGCACTGCAGAAGTCTCGATGATGAAGAGGCTATGCAATGACAGGGGAGACTTATGCAGCGCTGCTCCCTTTTTCACACAAGGCTAGCCAGCAGTGGCAGCTGCAAGTGAGAAGGCATGCAAGGACTTAACACTATCTAGGCTACCACATCATTGCTTCACACCACCCTGCGCAGGAAGCACCCACTCCAGTGTGTGTATATAAATGAATAAATATATATACCTATATATATATATATATATATATATATATATATATATATATATATATATATATATACATACATATAAATATATATATACATATATATATATATATATATATATATATATATATATATATATATATATATATATATAGTATATATGTGTATGTATATACATATATATATATATATATATATATATATATATATA
>NC_091564.1:25203792-25206292 GCF_042767895.1 Penaeus vannamei | reverse complement strand
TGACGAAGCCACGAGAGCGAACTTTCACGCGGACCTCGGGCGTGTACTTAGTAATGTTCCTAAAGCAGACAAGCACTTCGTCCTCGGCGACTTTAATGCGCGTGTAGGGAATGATCGCCCTGGCTCGAGTCGTGTACTAGGGACACAAGCAAGAGGCCGGACTAACGCCAACAGCAGCTTGCTGCTGGAACTCTGCACAGAAATAGACTTGGCGATCACTAACACCTTGCCATGCCTGATAAGTGGTACTATTCCTGGATGCATCCGCGCTCACGTACCTGGCACCTGACATCCTTGTGTGTAGAGATAACCTTAGGGATGTGAGATCCACAAGGGTGATGCGTGGTACCTTTTGTGGGACGGATCACCATATGGTGAGGGCAATATGGAACTTGCATATAGCCCTGGTACACCGAAAACGCACAAAACAACCATTACGCAAATATGATGTGAGCCTACTACCACATAAGACAACTAAACTAGAAAGCATGGTGTCTGATGGCATCAACCAATTGCAGGATTCCAACATGGAGGACCTGAGTGTAAACATACAATGGGGACAAATCAGCAGTGTGATGTATATCGCGGTAAAGGAGGTCTTTGGGCATCCAAAACTGCAGCATGCTGACTGGTTTGATCAGAATGACATGGACCTTATGACACTGATAGATGAAGAGGGCTTGCCGCCAGTAATCTCTGACTGGAATGACCACAAGGAGGTCAAATGAACAACTGCGTAATGCTTGCGCAAAGCTCCAGCATGCTACCCGCCAGATGAAGAACAAGTGGTGGGACCACAAGGCGGAGGAACTTCAGGGGTATGTGGAAGCCCACATGTCCTGAGCCTTCTACAACGGGCTGAAGGCAGTCTATGGGCCTCGATGTTCAGGTCCAAACCCAATACTTAGCGCAGACGGCTCAACTCTGCACACAACACCCAATGAAATACTGAGAAGATGGAAGGAGCACTTCCAGCAGCTCTTGAACAGACCATCGACTGTTGATAGCGCAGCCATTGAGAGACTAGAGCAGCGCCCCATACAACAAGATCTGGATGGTCCACTCACGTTCGATGAACTGCAATGTGCGCTGAAGTCCCTCAGCGCCGGAAAGGCACCTGGCATCGATGGATACCAGCTGAGGTGCTAAAACACAGTGGCATTATGCTGCACAACGAACTGCTGAGGCTGTATCAGAGATGCTGAGAGGATGGTACCGTGCCCCAGGTTTTCAAGGATGCCATGATAGTGACCATTTACAAACGCAAGGGTGACCAGCGTGAATGTGGCAACTACCGGGGTATCTCACTTCTCTGTATTGCTGGCAAAGTGTTAGCCAAGATTGCATTATTAAGACTAAAAGAAATCTCGGAGAGAATACTGCCAGAGAGCCAGTGCGGTTTTTGACATAGCCGCAACACTGCAGATATGATCTTTGCCTTGAGACAACTTCAAGAAAAGGCTATTGAACAAAGGATGGCTTTGTACATTGTCTTCATAGACTTCACAAAGGCCTTTGATTCTTTGGGTAAGGACGCCTTATGGCGTATTATGATGAAATATGGATGTCCACCAAGGTTACTGCCTGTCATCAAGGCTTTCCACACAGACATGCGAGCCACGGTAACCGACTTCTTCCAAGTGCTTCACGGTGTCAAACAGGGATGCATACTGGCTCCCACACTGTTTGCACTGTTTCTAGTTGCTGTCATTGAAGAAATGGCAGACAACTCATTGGACCGAATATACATTCGTACTCGGTCGGACGGTGGACTATAACCTCTCACGACTAAAATCTCAACACCATGTGCTGGTAAAATTCACGAGCTCCTCTATGCCAATGACTCTGCGCTGGTGTCACATACATTGGACGGTATCCAGCGGCTGTTAGAGAAGTTTGCCGAAGTGGCCAGCAATTATGGTATGACCATAGATATATAAAAAAAAAACGAGGTACTTTACCAGCCGGCTCCTGGATAGTCTCATGCCCCACCAAGGGTCCTGCTGGGTGGAACACCACTTGTCGAAGCTAAAAATTTCACGTACCTGGGATCTTCAGTGGCAAACGATAATTCCATAGACAGTGAGATCGACGCACGGGTGAGGGCCGCTGCAGCTGTTTTTGAACGCCTCAAGGACCGACTGTGGAAGGTGAAAGCGATACGACTGAATACGAAATTAAATGTATACAATGCTGTAGTGCTGAGTGCTCTTCTGTATGGACTAGAGGTGTCAACCCTATATGCCCGGCATGTCCGACGGCTATCTGTTTTGGTCCAACGCCATCTCCATGGACTTATGGGTATCACCTGGAAAGTCCATATCACCAATTTTGAAGTCCTGAGACGGGCGAGCATCCCGTCAATGGAAGCCATGATTGCTCGCTCACAACTCAGATGGACTGGATACGTCATCAGAATGACCGAAGAACGACTACCGCGAGCTTTGCTGTTTGCTGAACTGAAAGAAGGGACAAGGCCCCGCGGCAGACCGCGACTACG
>NC_091564.1:25195574-25198292 GCF_042767895.1 Penaeus vannamei | reverse complement strand
CATGATGATGGTAATGATACTAATGTTAATGATAGCTATGATTATTATAATTTTGTAAATGTTATTAAAGCACTAATGATTCTAAAGCAAGGGTAACTCCGATATGCGAAGCTGAGTTTTATTATTATTATTATTATTATTATTATTATTATTTTTATTATTATTATTATTATTATTATTATTATTATTATTATTATTATTATTATTATTGTTATTGTTATTACTATTATTTTTTATTATAATTATTATCATCATTATCATTGCCATTACTATTATTAGCAGTGACTTATTGGCTATATTATTGTTATTGTTATAATTGTTATTAATGTTGCTATTGAAATGATTACTATTCTTATCATTATTATTATTATTATTGTTATTATTATTATTATCATTACTACTACTACTAATATTATCATTATAATTATTGTTATTATTATTATTTTCATTGTCATTATTACTACTATTATAATTATTATTTTTTATTAATGCTACTACTGCTATTATTATTATTGTTATTATTATTATTATTACTACTACTGCTACTACTACTACTGCTACTACTCATGATTCTTTGTTTTTGTTTTTGTTTTTTGTTTTTCTGTTGCTGTTGTTGTCGTTATTATTATTATCATTATCATTTTTAACATTATCATTATTACTATTATTGTTATTATTATCATTATTATTATTTTCTTTGTTATTGTTATTGTTATATTTATTATTATCATTGTTATTCATCATATCATAATTACCATTATTCTTACCATAACTATTATCGTTATTATCATTATTTACATATATATCGCTGTTGTTATTTTTGCTATCTTTATTGTTGAAAATATTATAATCTTCGTCTTCTACTTCTTCCCCTTATCATTACTATTATCATTTTTATTGTTCGTATAATTGTTATAATTATTTTTATTACTATTACTGTTACAATTACTCTTATTATTACTATTCTTTTTATCAACATCATTATTATTATTATCTTATTACTATAATTGCTTTCATTATTATCATTATTATATTCAAAATTATCGTTACCATTATTATTATTATTATTATTATTGTTATTATTATTATTATTATTATCATTATTATTATTATTATCATTATTTTTGTTTTTATTATGATCATCATCGTCATTATCATCATCATTATCGATGATGATGATGATTATGATAATGATTATAGATGTTATCTTTCCCGTTGTTATCCTTATTATTATTGTTGTTGTTGTTATTATTATTGTTATTATTATTCTCATTATTACCATCATTGTCATTATTGTTATTATTTTTTTCATTATAACTCTCATTATTATTATCGTTATTATAATCATTATTATTATTGTTGTTATAATAATCATTATTTCTTATCATATGATTTCTCTCATTGTTGTTGTTATTATTATTTTCATCATCATCATTATTATTATTATTATTATTATTATTATTATTATTATTATTATCGCTGTTGTTGTTAAAGATCTTTTGTTGTTGTTGTTGTTGTTATTGTTATTGCTATTATCAATATTTTCATTAATCTTATTTTTGTTGTTGTTGTTATTAGTATTAATATTACTTTTATAATTATTCTTAACTTTTTTTTGTCATTATTATCATTATTGTTGTTATTTTGATCATTATTTATCATTAATATTATTATTATCAGTATTATTGTTATTATATTATCATCATTACTATTATTATCATTGTGATTATTATCCTTATTATTATTATTATTACTATTATTATTATTATTAATTTCCTTATACCTTTTATCATTGATATTGTTATTATTATTGTTAATTTTGCTGTTCTTCTTCATATCATTATTATCATAAAAATGATTAAAAATTATGATTGTTCTTATTACCATTTTCATTATCATAATTTTCATTATCATTATTACTTTGTTGTTTCCTTTATTATTATTGACATTATTATTATTATCATCATTATTATTTTCACTATTGCAATTGTTATTATTGTTAGTATCATAATTATTGTTATTATTAATTTTTTTGTCATTATTTTTATTATAGTATTTTTTTATCATCATTATTATTGATAATACTATTATGTTTATCTTTTTTATCATTGTTATTGTTATTATTATGATTATAGTAATTATCATTTTCACTATTGTTATTTTGGCCATCATCATCATTGTCATTATAGATATTGTATTTAACATTATTACTATTCATGTTATCATTATGATTTTAATGATCAGTATTATGATAAAATTAATTATTATGATGATAACAATAACAATTATTGTTATTATTATCATCATCATTATTACTATTGTTATTATTTTTATTGTCGTTATCATTGTTATTCTTATTATCATTATTATTATTATTATTATTACTATTGTTAATATTATTATTATTATTATCATTATTACTGTTATTATTATTATCATTATTATTATTATTATTATTATTATTATTATTATTATTATTATTATTATTATTATTATTATTATGATAACAACAACAACTATCATCATTATTATTATTGTTATCATTATTACTATTATTATTATTATTGTCATTATCATTGTTATTATTATAATCATTATTATTGTTATTATTATTGTTATTATTATTGTTATTATTATCAATATTAATGTTGTGATTATTATTATAATTATTATTTTCAATATTATTATTATTATTATTATTATTATTATTATTATTAT
>NC_091564.1:25173074-25180574 GCF_042767895.1 Penaeus vannamei | reverse complement strand
CAGCCCCCATGATGATGATGATGATACACCATTGAAATATATACTTACTCATTTATACATATATCTTTATGCGTGAGTGCATGTGCATTTACAAAAATTGTGCATTTAAAAAAATGGATAGCATCATTTCGTATATATGTGTGTTTATATATACATCGTAGATATGGCCACGAAAAGCTCTGCAGCCAAGGTAGCTGCGCTCCGCCTTCCTGAAAGTCCTGTAGCGTCTCCTGAACGCGCCATAAAGGTTAATCCTGTATTGTAGTTTAACCCAGACCTCTAGTGTGCATGTGCAATGGCAACGTCCAAGATCAACTTCTAATCCACCTCTGGACCAGCATTAACTATAAAGCTCAAAATCCATTATATGCGCAGAACGAGGTAGTTAATCCCATTAATCATGTATTGATACATAATAACGTCATCAACTCGATAGAAAAGGGAGTTGAATTAATTATAAGCAATAACAAAACAAATTTTATTTTCAAGGTAAAGATCTATTTGAAAATTCATTATATGAGTATATTTTAATAAGTTGTGGGATACTCAAACTGCAGGTATAACTCATCAGTGAAAAGAAAAACAAAACAAAAATCCCACAAAGAATTTCAGAGTATACAGACACAGAAAAGGTTATGTTGGAAAAAAAATTCCCAACTTATGTAATATAAAAAAGCTTTAAATAACACCATGATTAGGTTTCAAATTATATTTACACTGCAGTGACTTCAAAACCGCTAGGAAATTTGTTATCATATTCCTCGCTGGCAATATTCTGAAAACTCCCCTGTCTCGCGCCCCGCGACCAGTGACAGGGAAGAGCTCTTGGAGGACACTCTCCCGCGAAGTCAAACACCTTCAGCTGTTGAAGCCATTTATATATACTGTTTATAGTGACGCAGACATACATCTTCGTGATATAATACTATCATCTATGTGTATATATATTTTTTTTTTTCTGTAGAAAACGTCTCGTTATCAACATTAGCATGTGATATGAAACTCATAGCGGGTGACCGCCAGTTGCCACTCTACAAATACCCGCCGTCCATGCAGAATGACTTTTTTACTGATAATCGCTTTGGCTCGTACGTCTGGTAGTATCTGTGTAAGTACTGTGGACACACACACACACACACACACACACACACACACACACACACACACACACACACACACACACACACAAACAAACAAACAAACAAACAAACATACATATATAGACATATGTATACATTATATTATATATATACATATATGGACATATATGTAAACACAAACACACACACACACACACACACACACACACACACACAGACAGACACACACACACACACACACACACACACATATATATATATATATATATATATATATATATATATATATATATATATATATATATATATATATATATATATATATATAATATGTATATTTATATATATATATATGTAATATGTATATTTATATATATATATATATATATGTATATAATATATGTATATATATATATATATATATATATATATATATATATATATATATATATATATATATATATATATATATATATATATATATATATATATATATATATATATATAATTTCCACTTTCCCACGAACTTCAAACAAACATGACATAGCTGAACTGGGGAATCAAATAACTTATTTCCTTTACATGTCTAAAACATTCGTTGTCATGTTTTCGTTCAACATCCACCGCATTTGAGTAGCCGCGCAGTGAATGGGTTACTAACAGAATATACGATATCATTATTGACTCTCTGTATTCGCCCGATAAGACAAACCCCTAAAATAAACCAGGGCCACACTACATATTTAAAACAATTTTATTGCACTTGTTTCTAAAATACTTTAGCGTCGCAACTGAGTCCTAAAGCCCCGGCCACACTGCTGCTAGGCATGAAGAGGCCCCGAGATATGGGGTGGCTCGCCCCGGTTGTCCGCCGGGCTGATCCCCTCCGTAACTGGGGCGGGGAAAGGACCGCCGTCGGTCTTTGCCCTTCGATATCGTTGACCCCGCTAATAAGAAAACTATGAAAAAACAATTACTAATTACTTCATTAATTACTCAACAAAGGTGTTTTAATATACACTCTATGCATGTATTCTCCTATTTGTTTTGCATGCTATTATATAATATTATTTATTTTCAAATCTCAATAAGCTATATGGAACTCAATTCACGAACAATTGGAAACATTTTCCATTGGCGCTAAGATCGAGCACGGGTCTTCCTTCCGAGGTAGTCATTCCCTCGCTGAGTATATTTGGGCCAATGGGACTGGTGGAGCGCAAACCACAACTACAAGTGCAGAACGTTAAAAAGGATGAAGATGGCTTATATTAGCAGATATTTACAACAGAAATATCTATTTTTTTACACTTCCGTCGTTCATCTCAAACCAATGGTTTACCCACAATCGTTTGGTTGTTTCCTCTTCCTCTGTGTGTGACACACACATACACACACACACACACACACACACACACACACACACACACACACACACACACACACACACACACACACACACACACACTGCAGTACAGCTCTTACAAGTTCAAATACAGAAAGAATCGGGTAATGGGGTGATCTAGTCTTCTAGCCACGGATTCTGTAAATGTGCATAGATCATGTTAGAAGAAAAATTTGGGTTATAAAGTGAACAAATAAGTGAAAATTAAAAATAGTGTGGCCTTGAGAGCTGGGACATGAAAACCCAGGTAATGGAGGCATGGTACTCGTTAATTGAGTCACACTTTGAGAATATTTTCAAGATCATAAATCCCGAATTCTCGGAGAGAATATCACAGTTCGGGAGGTTGTGGTTATTCAAAAAGGGAAAGAAACGCCCTTTGTGACATTCATGGATAAGCAAAATGGTAACTAATGTAATAAAGAAAGCTTAAGTCCTGGCCACCACTAGTATCTGGATAAGAGAAAATATGATCAAAGATGACAGAGAAATACTGCAGAAAAAAAATGGAATAGATAAACTCGATAAAGATTTTTTTTTTTTTAAGGACTAAAGAAGAAAATTGCGTTTTTGGAGGGTGAGACATACAAACTAATCCATGTACATTACATCCTTACATCCATGTAACTGTAACATCAAGCGTTTTAAGCAGGGGAGCGTTTGGGCAAAAATTCTTGCCGATAGGCCAAGCGCTGTACCGTTCCCTGCTTAAAACGCTTTCCAAGGCAGGCAGGACCTGTTCAGTGATGCCAAACACGTGGAAGTGTCTTTTTATAAAGTACAAATCATAACAGTCCTTAATGAGCATAGAAATGTCAAAATAACACACAAAATATAAATACTTGGGTTTTAAAAGCAATATTCCCACCAACAATCTTGGAAAGAGATAACCTATGCACAAGTCGAGGGTGGAGTTTATTTCACTGGTGGTTGGTAACAGTTTGCGCGCGCAATTCAAAACAACTGACAAGCTAGCGCCGCATCAAGATGGCAGAGTCAATCTACCCAAACATCTTAACAAAGCGCAATATTTTCTCCTATATTCATATAAAGTGCCTCTAAAATAATGACACACTTCCGATTGACAGCCCTTTCATTCTGGCGCGTTATCAAAACAAATGAATATCCCTGAATTAAAATATAGGCCTACCCATTCCCATATATCCGATTTTATGAGATTAAATATAACAAATCATCGAATACAATATCAACAGTAATGTCAAATGTCAAAATAACACACAAAATATAAATACTTGGGTTTTAAAAGCAATATTCCCACCAACAATTTCGAAAAGAGATAACATGCACAAGTCGAGGGTGGAGTTTATTTCACTGGCGGTTGGTAACAGTTTGAGCGCGCAATTCAAAACAACTGACAAGCTAGCGTTGCATCAAGATGGCAGAGTAAATCTACCCAAACATCTTAACAAAGCGCAATATTTTCTCCTATATTCATATAAAGTGCCTCTAAAACAATGACACACACTTCCGATTGACAGGCCATTCGTTCTGACGTGTTAAAAATGAATATCCCTGAATTAAAATATAGGCCTATCCATTCCCATATATCCGATTTTATGAGGCTAAATATAACAAATCATCGAATACAATATCAACATAAGAATGTTACTAGAATTTCTCACTTTTTTCCCTTGAAATATTCTAAATTTTATAGAATAGCAGATATATTCTAAATTTAGAGAGACGAGGAGTTTAACAATAAGAGGTACATTGTTCGTTTTATAATAATTCATTATTTATAAGTAAAACACTTTTTATTCCCATAATCTCCATTATCTCCTTTCGTTTTCAGTTAATTTCAACTTCTTTGAATATGATTTTTAAAAAATTACAGAAACAGATACCGTAAAAAAAAAATTATCTGATAAAATAATAAACGGAGTTCCTGGCCAACGCCCGCATTCGAAGGATCGTGACCAGTACGGTACGCGACCGACGCCGTTGCCATGGTGACAGTACACAGCTTGACTTAGCAAGCACAAGTCTAGCCATCTGCGGAGGTTGCTTGAGAAAGCATGCGAAATGCTTGAGTTAGAAAGAAAAACGCTTGAGATTTCAGGCAAGAACTTTCCCTGCTTAAAACACCTTAAATGCGTTTTAAGCAGGGGAGCGTTTGGGCAAGAATTCTTGCCGATAAGCCAAGCGCTGTACCGTTCCCTGCTTAAAACGCTTTCCAAGGCAGGCAGGACCTGTTCAGTGATGCCAGACATGTGGAAGTGTCTTTTCCTAAAGTACAAATCATAACAGTCCTTGATGAGTATAGAAATGTCAAAATAACACACAAAATATACATACTTGGGTTTTAAAAGCAATATTCCCACCAACAATCTTGGAAAGAGATAACCTATGCACAAGTCGAGGGTGGAGTTTATTTCACTGGTGGTTGGTAACAGTTTGCGCGCGCAATTCAAAACAACTGACAAGCTAGCGCCGCATCAAGATGGCAGAGTCAATCTACCCAAACATCTTAACAAAGCGCAATATTTTCTCCTATATTCATATAAAGTGCCTCTAAAATAATGACACACTTCCGATTGACAGCCCTTTCATTCTGGCGCGTTATCAAAACAAATGAATATCCCTGAATTAAAATATAGGCCTACCCATTCCCATATATCCGATTTTATGAGATTAAATATAACAAATCATCGAATACAATATCAACAGAAGAATGTTGCTAGAATTTCTCAGACTTTTTTCACTTGAAATGTTCTTTATTTCATAGAATATATTCTCGATTTAGAGAGACAATGAGTTTAACAATAAGTGGTAAATTGTTAGTCTTACAATAATTCATTATTTATAAGTAAAACACTTTTTATTCCCATAATCTCCATTATCTCCTTTCGTTTTCAGTTAATTTCAATTTCTTTGAATATGATTTTAAGAAAATTACAGAATCAGATACCGTGAAAAAAAATATTTATATGATCAGATATTAAGCGAAGTTCCTGGCCAATGCCCGCATTCGAAGGATCGTGACCAGTACGGTACGCGACCGACGCTGTTGCCATGGTGACAGTACACTGCTTGACTTAGCAAGCACAAGTCTAGCCATCTACGGAGGTCGCTTGAGTTAGCAAGAAAAACGCTCGAGATTTCAGGCAAGAACTTTCCCTGCTTAAAACACCTTAAGACTCAGATACTATGATATATATAGAAAAGATTGGGCATATGAATTTGGATTGTGGGGGGAGGGGGGTTCCAATATTAACAAAAAAGGAATTATTAGAGTTAGAAATCAAGCAAGACACCATATCTGACTAACGGTAGTTGAGGTAGAAACAAACGGGTTAAATATAACCATAGTGTACATACCACCTCATATATCGGTATGGTCAAAAGAAAATTGCCAAAAACTAATTCGAGAAACTTTAAAGAGCCTAGAACAAGTGCTATAACTTTCGGAAACCAAAGATATTCTTGTAATAACAGGGGATATTAGTAGCAAAATTGACTGGGGAAGTTTCGATCCCAGATCGCAACCAGATTCGTGGAATGCAAAATTACTAGTCATGAATGAGCATTGCTTTTTTTTAGGTAACAGATCCCTATAGGAAAAAAGAAATCCTGTAGAGATTAAACTAAAATCCTGTCTGCTAAAGGGAAAACTCATCGTAAGTAAGGAAAGAAAGGAGAAGTGCAATTACAAGAAAGGTGATTATAAAACTCTAAAGAATTTCTTGGATGGCATAAACTGGGAAACACACCTGGACAAAGAGAACTTGATAACAATAATCAAAATTTTGCCGTCTATAAAAAGGAGTTGGAAATTTTGCTTCAAGATTCAAAGGTGAAGCAAAAACTGGTCAAAAGTGGTTCAATGATAATTGCAAGAAAGAAAAAACAAACCGACCCTTGGGAAAAGGTTCAGAAACTTAGAACAGGCAGCACATGATATAAAGTAGGAAGAAATAAGTATAGCCAAACCATGAGAGAGACGAAATTAGACTGAAGAAAATATAATCAATAAATGTACAAATCACCCAAAGCTCTCCTTTCACTGCGTAAATAGTAAGACTAAAAGTAGAGATCCAATTAGCACCATCAAAGATAATAAAATTGTATATACTAATGAGGAGAAAAAGTGTGAAATCCTTATTGAGAAATTTCTGAAAGGACCCATACTTTGAAATGGCAAATCAGAATGAAAATATCATACCCCAAAAGAATGAAATAAAAGACCTACTCTAAAGGTACAGTCAGACTACCCATTGATTCGTGAAATACAGCGATTTTTAATGGAATTTGCCAATCGATGGACTCAATCTCCTGGACTTTTGCCCACACGTTTGATGCGATGGATACCCACCCGTCCATCAATGGACAAATGGAAAAAGTTGAGACTCAATAGTATGTATATATCATTTCAAAGCATAAATATAATTATATATTCTAAATAATTCAGAATTATTCATATTTAATTTGACATCAATATTTACATTTAGACAAAGATTTAAGCTAAAGTACGAATAAAAACTAAAAACAAATGCATTGACCATGGATTCTCATTTAACTGACGAACATAAACAAATGCGTATCCGCCAACTTCAGGTTGAAACCGCAGATCCCTTGAATATTCAAAATGTGGAATTTTGAAGCAATTTACTGCCTTCTAGAAAAGGTTAGAACTCCGGAAACGGAAATAGTAGCAAAAGTTGGGAAGATTTCGGAATCAATAGCGAGTTTTTCTGGACAAAGCCGATAGTTCTTTTCGTAGTCAGGGTCGTCAAACCAGTAATAGCTTCTGCTATTCCAGTACCTATGACGTAGCGATGACGTAGTAGGGAAGGAGTCAGTCGGGTATGACGTGTAGCCGGTAGGGTATGACGTCCGAGCTGGTAGATGATAGATACCAGAAAGGACAGGATAATTGTTTACATGATATCACAGTCAGATATATAGAATATATTGTTTACTTTTCTTGGATTCCATACATCATATATGATATATGTAAACAAAATTAGTTTGGAC
>NC_091564.1:25126930-25129430 GCF_042767895.1 Penaeus vannamei | reverse complement strand
TTTATCACTAGCTATGAACGAGAGAGGTTGGCCTTACTGCAGGTGAATAAAAGAGGTTTTCGGTGAGTTTATTACTGAAGGTAGATGTAAGACCCCAAGAAACCGCAGTGTCCCCGGGACTGTATGCCGTCTCTCTCTCCCCTCTCTGGCGAGATGTGTGTGGGGTGTCAGATTCCTTCGGTGGTGGCAAGGGGGCGAGTTCACTGGCCCTGTTCAAGGGTGAGATGTAGCTCACCCGGAAGGTACAGTACTTGGGTAAACCAGGTTCAGGAGTAGAAGGTGCGAAGAAGCTGCTTCCTCTGATGATGTAGAATCAGGAGTACTTCGACAGGAATGTACTGCCGGGGAGATGTTGTGTTCTTTGTAGTATTGTTTTATGAAATGTCTGCACATAGATGGCTCTACAAGTGCTTAGACAGAAAGGAGTCAATTAGACTTTGTGACCTTATCTGATTTCACCTTTCCTTGAGGGTAAACGGTGGTTTTTACGATTGCTATCAATATTGGTACTTATTTTTTTATTATAAACATTGTAATTTCAATTGGGGTGTTGAAATTAGGATGTTGAAATTACTAACAACAAAATTAGATACCAGAAACTATTTTCGAAAATCAAGGGAAGGGGTTAACAGGTGAGACAGATAGTGCTTATAATTGACTCATGGGTGACTTAGTAGTTGTAGAGCCATCTATGAGTAAAAATAATAACTAAATTAAAATGTAATGCACACACACATGTACATATAAACATATGTATGTACAAGTATATATATATATAAGGGCTAGAATTCTATGGAAATTCGTCTGCTAAACGAAAACAAAAGGTGAATAATGGATGGTGACGTCACTATAGATTTTTTTCTTTCTTTTCTGTAGGCTGTATTTTTGTTTTATTTTTATGACTACAGATGGTTTGATGCAAATGAAAGGTACTTAAAGCAATATTGAAATAGTTTCCTATGTTCAAATAATCAAAACATAAAAATTGTTGAAACCATCCTGGTATACACTGATATAATGTGGTAGACGGAACGTCATCACAGCGGAAATTTCATCTGATGTCATTTCAGCTGGATCTTTCAACTAGGCCTATAGAGTGACTTTAAACCTTCAGCCGTACAACATACTTACTATGATTAGCCGTATACTGTTTAGGTTAATTAAGTTTATGGGTTCAGTGTTTCATGTTTATGTGTAAGTGTAGAAATATTCATATATACATATATAAGTATACATATACATGTATACTTACATATAAGTATACATATATACATATATTTATATGTGTAAATATATAAATTTATATACTTAAGTATACACATATGTATGAGTATACACACACACACGCACACACACACGCACATACACACACACACACACACACACACACACACACACACACACACACACACACACACACACACACACACACACACATATATATATATATATATATATATATATATATATATGTATATATATATATATATATATATATATATATATATATATGTATATATATATTTACACACACACACACACACAGATACAGATTTTTAGAAATCGTTGGTAATAAAATAATTGTTGCAGTCGCCAATAAGCCGTTTCGTGTGACATTACAAAATCGCTCGTCCACAAAGCCGCCGAACAACCAAAGAAGCAGAAGTTAATTGAATGTTTCGAAAGTGAGTCAGAAGGGCAGTTTCCCCACGCAGTCGTCTCTCCACCTTTCTAAATGCATGACGTAATGATCCCTTCATTCCTTCGCAGAGACGCGGAGGGAGAGTGAATCTGCGACGCGAGACCACATCTGCGACGGGATTTTGCGTCACGCCCCGGAGCGGAATGAGACATCGCCAAGGAACGCCAGACGGAGGCACAGCACACAAAGGGTGTCATTGTTCAGTGCCAATAGGGAAAACGAAGAGTGCTTGGAATCGCTTTCACGGAACAGAAAAAAATATTCATTTGAATTTTAAATGTTGGATCCCATTACATAAAAATAAATAGAAAATGTTAAGTTTTGAATGGGATTTCAAATGATCTGTGTATCATAGCACGTCGCTATCAGCTGTCAATGATATTTGCAGTAATAATTATCATACAAGAGACAAAGATCTGGAATTTGCAGTGCCATATGATAATCTACTTCGAATGAATTTCAAAGGAGCTGAGCAGAATGTGATGAAGGAGTGCAAAGCGGATTTTTCTGTCCATATCGACCGTTCGCATTATCGCTGTGTTTGTATGTATATATATGTATATACATATACATATATATTTGTATATATATATACATATATATATGAATATATATATATATATATATATATATATATATATATGTATGTATGTATGTATGTATGTATACACACACATACACACACACATACACACACACACACACATACACACACACACACACACACACACACACACACACACACACACACACACACACACACACACACACATATATATATATATATATATATATATA
>NC_091564.1:25116930-25119430 GCF_042767895.1 Penaeus vannamei | reverse complement strand
AGGGATAAACTAACCATTATCGATGATAGTCAAGTGTGAAAACAGCTAATTTGTAAACAAGATGGTTGCAGTCGTCGAGTTGTTTAGTTCGGGTTTCATCTTACGAATTAGTAAGGATTCCGAGATAATGAGATCTTGTCGTGAGGAGTGAGTGGCTAGTATATTGAAATCTGTGTTGGAGAAAGGATGTGAGTGATTATGGGAATGTTCTCTAATGGCCGAGAAGGATGGTCTGCTCAGCGGAAGCCCAGTACGAAAAGATCTGCCTTTATGTTCTAATATTCGGTGGCGTAACCATCGTGAGGTTGATCCCACGTACCTGACTTGGCAGTCAGGACAGGTAAATAAGTAGACGACATTAGAACATAAATCAGAGTGGCATCTCGTAGGCTGTTTTAAGAAATTGGCAATGGTGTTAGAGTTGTTAAAAACAAACGTAAATTTCATTTGAGGATAATTATTTTGTAGCAGCGTTCTTAACTGTTTTCGCACTTCAAAACTTAATCTTCCCATAAATGGCAGTTTCACATATCTATGATCCCTTTTTGCAGTGTGTACAGTAGGCGGAATAGAGAATTTGTTACATAAAAAAGTCTTTGTTATTTTATCAAATAAATGCAATAGGTATCCATTGCTAACAAAGAAGTTATTTAGAAATTTCATTTCATTGTGGAAAGATGACCAATTACTGCATAGGTTATATGCTCTAGTGATGAGTGTTCTTATGCTATTGATTTTATAAATATATGGAATATTGCTGAGGAAATGAAGGCCGAGGCCAGTAAAGGTTGGCTTACGGTAAATGCTGGTATGGAAACGTCCATTATCAATGGTAACATAGGTATCTAGAAAGGGAAGTTGATTATTGAGCTGTGTTTCACAGGTAAATTTAATACATTGGTGTTTAGAGTTAAGGTAATTCAAAAACAAATTAACATGTGAAGGGCGTTTGAATAGAACGAAAGTGTCATCAATATATCGTCGGTAGTAGACAGGTCTGAATTCTGGTGGGCACTGTTTAAGCCAGTTAATTTCATGATGACAAAGGAAGGCATTGGCATATGAGGGGCCAAGTGGGGAACCCATTGCTACTCCGTCTGTTTGCATATAAAGATCATTATTATACGAGAAAACAGAGTGATGAGCTGCAATATTGAGTAGTTTCTTGAAGCTATCTTTTGTTAAACCAAATTTGTTGAGATGGGTGGTTTGTATGTTGTCAACTATAATCTCTGTGGTTTCTAGAAGTGGCACATTCGTGAACAACGATTCCACATCAAAACTCGCCATAGTGCTGGGTTGTTCAAGGTCAAGAGAGGTTATTTCATTTGCAAAGGCTGTGGAATTTTCAATGGTATATTGATTGGTAGTTAACGGGGAAATGATAGGAACCAGGAACTTTGCAGTGTTGTAGTTAAAAGTACCATTCGATGAAATAATGGGTCTTAGAGGGATATTTGGTTTGTGAACTTTGGGGAGACCATATAGCCTTCCGGGTTGGGAGCCAGAAGTTGACAGGAAATTATAGGCGCTTTCACCGATGGATGGTTTAATGGCCCGGAGAAGTCTTTTAAGTTTATCTTCGAGGTATAACAAGTGGGTGGATATTTTAGTAGTGATTTTCTTGAATTTGGTATGGTCATCCAGAATACTAAGTAATTTTTGATGATAGTCATGTTTGTTTAAAATGACAACTCCACGACCCTTATCTGGTTTGGTGATTGTTATAGTTGTATTACTAGACTGATCAACAATAATGTCCACAAGAAAATGGTTAAGGTTGACAACATTCACAGTAACAAACTTCTAAAACTAGGTATTGACGTGAAGAAAAAAGTTGATAAAAACAAAGTGATCTTTAATTTCTCTGATAAAAACTTATCTGAAGAACAGAAAGATATTCTTTCCCATGGACTGGATTATTGTTTGCCGCCAACTAAGGTTTCCTTCCATAAATTCTTTCTCTATTTTGAAAAACTATGTAATAATCTAAAAAACTGTGATATCTATAATAACACCTTCAATAATGTCACCAGTAATATATCAACCATAGCCAATAACACCTTTAAGAAATTCTCTCGTCAAGGTAAACAATCCAATGATGCAGAAAATTTCACTTCACCTCTACAGACGCTTAAGAATGATGAAACTATAACAATCACCAAACCAGATAAGGGTTGTGGAGTTGTCATTTTAAACAAACATGACTATCATCAAAAATTACTTAGTATCCTGGATGACCATACCAAATTCAAGAAAATCACTACTAAAATATCCACCCACTTGTTATACCTCGAAGATAAATTTAAAAGACTTCTCCGGGCCATTAAACCATCCATCGGTGAAAGCACCTATAATTTCCTGTCAACTTCGGGCTCCCAACCCGGAAGGCTATATGGTCTCCCAAAGTTCACAAACCAAATATCCCTCTAAGACCCATTATTTCATCGATTGGTACTTTTAACTACAACACTGCAAAGTTCCTGGTTCCTATCATTTC
>NC_091564.1:25109430-25111930 GCF_042767895.1 Penaeus vannamei | reverse complement strand
GGGACATCCTCTACATCACATCCAAGACTGACCACACGATTAGCATCAGGCATTTACTCCTAGTGACGTCATGCGCGAGACGGACGGATTTGAGTCACAGTGACGAGACTCTGTACTTATATAAACCTTGGCCGCGACCAGGGTGCTCGTATTTTCCTCCGTCGCAAAGCATCCAGCGTCCTTTACTTTTGATTATTGTTTAGCGAATCCTTCATGAATAACTTTTACTCGCTTCCAGTCTGGTAGATGTCTAGCTTCATGGCGTTGGAAGTTTTGTGCTGACGGGCGGCTCGACGTTCGCTGAATAACCGCTGCAACTAATGGAATAGTCTCGATTTTGAATTTATGTGTTACCACTAATGACAAGGGTATGTAGTGCACGGCACTGTCGGTTTTGTTTTCACTGGCTTCTTTTATCGAACCAGATATCTATTTTTTTTCACTTGGCGAGTTTTTTTTTTTTTTTTTTTTTTTTTAACTATCTGTTGATTGCCGTACAGTGTTACATTTAGGCGGAACGAGACATTTTGAAGGAGGCTTTGAAAAAGAAACAATGAGAGCAAAAAGTGCGGTGTAGCAAGAGATATAGTCATCTTTATTGGTAGCTTGAGAAAGTAAGGCTTTTGTCATACCAATGGATCTGTGTCCAGGAAACGTAGTTTCTGACGCTGTTCCTCGAAGGCAAACTGAATTCTGTCATGGACGCCACTCTTTAGCGACAAAATAATGAGAACAAACGCATCACCTACCTACTGTAGCCAAGTCTGATTCCTGCATGGATCAGCACAACTTCCGTGTTTGTCTTGTCAAACGCAGATGGAACACCTCTGCCTGACAATAACTGACAATGACTTCTTTGGCCTTCTCCTTAATATCTTTGTAACAATCATTTTGTTTTACTTTTAGGAAGTACCAATGAACCTGTTCTACTGCAAGAGCAATTCGATTTTGAGATAAAGTCGAGACGATAATGAGATAAAACTGTGACTAAACAACAGGAACATATATATAATTACAAGATAAACTTCTAATCAGTCTGACCCTAAGTCTAGGGTTTATCCAAATATGCGAGAGATTATCAAAAAGTAATGAAAAAACAAACCTAGTGAAACATGATATACTTGCAATATTTCCAAAGCCTCACAAAACGCGTCCGTCTCGAACCAGCATCATTTTACACGTAAAAAATGGATTGATGAGAAAATTTCCAAATCCAAAAGATTAGTTTTTGTAAGCTTGAAGTACTTCACAATTAATAAAAGTGTCATCACATTATCAAATAGTTATATATAACAAAAACGTGAAAAAATCGTTCCAATAAAGTTCAAGATTTTCTGTGAATCCGTGTGTGATTACACTCCTAATGACTTTGTCATATTTTCCATAAATCATATGATACATTGAATAATTTGAAACCAATTTACGAAAAGAATATTTGCAATCCATGCGACTAGCAACTCTTTAACAGAAAACGCATACAGTCAGTTCATGATTTAGCAGTCCAAATCATTCATAATTATCAAGAAATAACCCGAGACACGTAATTTTGAAGAAAAAAATTCCTTGGTCTTCTGCAGCTAAAAATGTAAATGGAGATGGAAACCCTCCTTAGAATAAGAGGAACGTCTTTGATGTAAAGAGCTGTTTATCAGATGAACCACTTATGATATGAATCAGTTTGACTCGAATCGATGGTGACTATAGCTTATTTTTTCTACGGATTCTCTCAGTTTGTATTCAGCACATTATCCAGAGTAATGTATTTTCCGCATTATTACCTCCCTGACGGTGTTTCTCTCTGCAGCAATTCCTTCTGTTTTCAGAATCGGATGGACAGAGCCATGCACTTCGTCGACTAAACAACTGCTTCGACAGCACTCTAAGTTTGAATGGTTTTAACATTTTTCTTCATTTGATGCATTTGGTGCAGTTGCAATTGTCGAGAGAAGAAGACTGATAACCCGATATAACGTGAGGTGAGGCCGGTTGTGAGTAGCAGAAAGTTATTGTCAGGCAGAGGTGTTCCATCTGCGTTCGACAAGACAAACATGGAAGTTGTGCTGATCCATGCAGGAATCAGACTTGGCTACAGCAGGTAGGTGATGCGCATAAACATACATATACATATATATACACATATACATATATATATACACACACACACATATATATATATGTGTGTGTATATATATATATATATATACACACACACACACACATATATATATATATATATATATATATATATATATATATATATGTATATCTATGTATATATATGTATACACATATATGTATATGAACATGTACACACACACACACACACACACACACACACACACACACACACACACACACACACACACATATATATATATATATATATATATATATATATATATATATATATATATATATGTTCTTACCTAGTTGTTTGAATCCGGGAGAAGAGCTATGCTCAGGTGGTCCCGTCTGCTATATTTAAATTATCGTATAACTT
>NC_091564.1:25094019-25098930 GCF_042767895.1 Penaeus vannamei | reverse complement strand
ACCTTCAAGCATTAAACACTTGATGCAGCCCTAGAATCGATTGGAGAACGCCCGAGGGCAAGACAGAATTTAATTTCTCAGGAGACACTGGAAGCCACAGATGCTTGCCATGCGGCTCGTCTGGCAGGGGATCAGGATTTGCACTGTTCCCAGGTGCGTAGAACTCGGTCTCTGTTAAGGGACAAGGATCAGTTTATTAGGAGTCTTGCTGAAAAGGTCGAAGGCCATTTCTTAGTAAATGACCTTCGTCCTGCATACCAAGCCCTGATAAAACTGAATTCCAAGCCCTCTTCACAGGTGACTGCAGTTCGCTTAGTAGGTGGCCAGTTCGTCTCTGATCCTGTTGCGGTGCGGGAACGTTGAGCTGAGTATTTTGAGCAGTTGTATCAGGTTAACCCTCCAACAGTTAACTTGGATGCGGGTAGTGCCGTGATTCTGCTGCCGGACCCACCCTCCCTAATTGAAGTTGGGGAGGCGATCTCCAAACTGAAGAGTGGTAAAGCAGCGGGTATTTGCGGCATCCCAGCTGAACTGTTAAAGGCTGGTGGTGAACCTATGGCGTGGGGATTGCATGCTGTCCTGGCTGAACCTATGGTGTGGGATTGCATGCTGTCCTGGCTGCCATCTGGCGGTCCGGTACCGTTCCCCCTGAACTGTTGAGGGGTGTGGTCATCCGTCTCTGGAAGGGGAAGGGAGACCAATGGGATTGCAGCAATCACCGCGGCATCACACTGCACAGTGTACCAGGGAAGGTTCTTGCCCACATCTTTCTGAGGCTTATTAGAGACCATCTACTGAGGCATCAGAGGCCGGAGTAATCTGGATTCACTCCTGGTAAGTCCTCAATAGACAGCATCCTTACACTTCGAGTCATTGTAGAGCGCCGTCGTGAGTTCGGATGTGGGCTGCTTACAGCCTACATCGACCTCAAGAAGGTATTTGATACAGTGCATCGGGAATCACTCTGGGAGATCCTGAGACTGAGAGGAATTCCAACAAGGATTATTGAACTAATAGCAAACCTGTATACTGGTACTGAAAGTGCTGTAAAGTGTGGTGGGGGCCTATCGAGCTTCTTTCCTGTCAGTTCAGGAGTGAGGCAAGGCTGTTTTCTTTCACCAACATTTTTCAATACTTGCATGGACTGGATACTAGGCAGAGCTACTGTTCAAAGTCATTGTGGAGCAACACAAGGCAATGTTCGTTGGTTGTTGGATACCGTGGCGGACGGACGTGTTTTCACGCACTCCGCAATTCCCTCCCCCTCCTCTACCCTCCTCCACAAGCTAAGTGGAACATACTTGACTCAACATACGTTTTTTTAACCTTTTTAATTTTTATTTTTTAAGTTAAACATAATTTATCATGTTCTTTTTTAGTTTCTTATCACCCTTTTTAACCAATACTGACTTTTACTCACCAACTCCTTCATGTTTACACACACGCCTGTTCCGCGCAATGACCGGCTACTTGACAGTTCGCTCCAGGCAGACTACGACAACATGTTACCCGCTCACGCACAAGAAAGGTAAGAGAAAACAATATTAGATGCCACGTACTGCTACACATTACCTTTCTTGCACTTACGCTTACTCTTATCGTTCTCATACCTCATGCACAAATCCTTAAACACATGCAGACACCCATGAATCAACATCTAAACACTCACACAACACTCACTCACTCACTCACACTGACCCTTTCCATACCCTCGCAACCCTACGGTACGCTAATAAACACTACAACACGACAAATAAGCACTCCAGGCACACCATCCTTCTCCTGCTACTCCTTTGTGGTGATACCGGCGCTGATATTAACCCTAGCCCTTACCGCCCCAAGTACCCGTGCATGATCTGCACGAGGGCTGTCAAATGGGGCCAGAGGGCCATCCAGTGCGATAACTGCTGTAAGAGATCCGAGCATGCTGGCTGGTATCATGTCAGCTGCATCGGCCCCTTCACACAGTTATACACTGGATTGGTTAACAATGGCGTTGCGTGGATCTGCGATGGTTGCGGCTTACCTAACTTCTCAAGCTCGTTTTTCGCATCTTCTCCCATTATAGTCTCCAATTCCGTCAACACACTCCATTCGCAAGACACAAACAACCCTCCCTTCCAACACACTCTTCCTCTTAACCCCACCCGTACACCACATACTCACCACTCTCGCCAACATACAAACAAGAACCAATAATGCCTCTCATCAGACTCCCATCCATATCACTGTGTTCCATATCCCACTGTTCTAGGCCTTCCATTGACTCCCGGACCTCTCACTCATCTCATGATTATCTCCTTACCCCACCCTTCCCGTCGCCTTTCTCTCCCCCCTCTCTTCCTCAACCCTTACCCCCCTTCAGCTATTCCTCCCTGCTCCTCCCTTTCCTTCCCTCTGTCTTCTTCCCCCTACCTCTCTCCTCCCCCCCTCTTCCCTTCCTTCTCCCTCGTTCTCTCCTTCCCCATCCTCTGCTGTGCTGGCGCAGCGATAAGGTGCTGGTCTAGCAATCTTGCGGACCTGCGTTCAATCTCATGCCCAGTCAGTGAGTGGTATCCCCGTCCATTCCTTGCACACAGGGGGAGATTTGGGCAAAATAAAACAAACAGTATGTCACAGCAAAGAATATCCACTGTAACAAATGGAATTAAAACAAAAAAAATCTTCCTCTCCATCCCCTCCCCACTCTTCCCCCTCTTCCACCTCCTCCTCCTCCTCCATACCTACCTCCCGTAGATCACCCACTCACAATAACCCGACTACCCTCCGCCAACAAAACATCAACTTCAGAAGCATTACCAACAAAATAGCCCAGCTTCATCAAATCCTCCATTCTTACAAACCTGACATTATAATAGGTACTGAGACATGGTTGACTCCTGACATTGACTCTACTGAAATTTTCCCCCTCACTTTAACATGACTGTAGTATGTAAAGACCGCTCGACTGACGCTGGCAGAGGTGGCGGTGTAGAGGTTAAGAAACCAGACTGGATTTTTATCTCTTTATTTTGAGGAACCGAGTACAAGTATAGTCAGGTCAACAGCTGAGTGGAGAATGATGTTTCCGCTTAAGAACCTGACCGCCGATGTCAGCTCGGCCAATGTGGGTGGTTCCACGGCGAGAGTCGGCCAATCGCGTGTCAGGTGCGGTCCTGCGTTGACGGCGAAGCGTTGGAAGGTCTGAGCGGCGTTCTGGAGACCGAAGGGCATCCTGAGAAATTCGAAGAGGCCGTTTTGGGGATGTCCTCAGCGATCGGGATTTGGTGGAAGGCCCGGACGAGGTCGATCCTGGAAAAGACCATACAGCCAGACAGCTCGTGGGAGAAGGAGTGCAGGTGCGGCAGAGGGTATCGGGGGCGGTGATCGTATTCAGGTGACGGTAATCACCGCACGGGCGCCAGTCACCATCCTTCTTCTTCACCAGATGCAGAGGGGCCGCCCATTGACTGCTGGAAGGGCGTATAATCCCCAACTGCATATGGTCGAATTCCGCCCTGGCACTGCGACATCTGTCGGGGGCGAGCGGACGGCAGCGAGAATGGGCAGGAGGACCGTGGGTCACGATATGGTGCCGGACTTCGTGCCGTTGATGGGTGGCCTGGTTGATCGGCTTGGTCAAGGCCGGGAACTCCCGCAGGACGTTTTTGAAGGTGCAGGTCTTGGGAAGCACTGTATATATTAGGGGGGTACTTACCAGAGCCGGTGCAGCATGTGTGCGGGCCCTGGATTGGTGGACCATAGTGCGCCAAGAAGTCGGCGCCGATGATGGGTTGTGGGACGTCGGCGACGAGGAAGATCCACTGGAATCATTGGCCGGGCTCGCCTTCCAGCGAGAGGGTTCTCGAATGCTCACCGTAGGTGTTGATGGGCGATGTGTTGGCAGCTTCCAGAGTGTGGGAGGAGGGGAAGCGTTTATCCCTGTGGGAGGCCGGGAGGAGGCTGACCTCGGCCCCTGTGTCGACGAGGAAACGTAGGGAGGAGGAGGCATCTCGGACGTACAATAAATGCTTCAGAGGTCCGCAAAAGACAGGCGCGCCCAGTTTCCGCGGTTTCCTCCACTCTTTTCGCGGCGGTGAAGGAACGCGGAAGCGAGGCTGGCGGTTGGGCGGTAGAGAGCGCCTGAAGTCCCATTCAAAGCGTAGTGGCGAAGGGGTGCGAAAGCGAGGCCGGGAGTGAGAACGTTCCTGTGTGGATATCTTCTGCACAGCCTCGGATAGTGTGGCGACATGGGCTGCAAGGGCTCCCAACGTCACGGTGCAGGTGGTGGTTGAGGCAGACACTGTTGCTATTGACGATGTGGGTGCCCTAGCTACGAGCATCGCGTCGGCTTGCAGGGCAAGTTGCTCCAATGGGGCATCTGACACCAGCAGGATTTGCTGGATATCAGCAGGCAGCCGCTTGAGGAAGAGGGAGCGCATGACGATGGGTGGGAGCGTAGTGCTGGTGCGGGTGAGGAGACGCTGGAAGTGGTGAAGGATTTCTGTGGGGGTACGGTTGTCCGCGGCGTCAGACGACGGGAAAGAGCTTAACACTGTCAGAGGGTTAGGTGCTGTTCGCCTAAGAATGGCCTCCTTAAGCTCGTCATAAGTGGCATACCAATGATTATGCAGGAGGTCGCCGACGGTCAGAAGGAGTTCTGGCGGGAGATTAGTGACCAGCAGGCGGAATTTAGTGGTCTGGGTGGTTATATTCCTGAGGAGGAATTCCTGCTCCACTTGATAAAAACATTCCGGCAGGCTGGCCAGAGAGCAGGCTGGTAGCGTCATGTGTGTTGCTGACATCTTGTGTAAAAACTTGGTTCACTCCGAGGGTCACCAGTGTGGAGGTTAAGAAACCAGACTGGATTTTTATCTCTTTATTTTGAGGAACCGAGTACAAGTATAGTTAGGTCAACAGCTGAGTGGAAAA
>NC_091564.1:25079019-25081519 GCF_042767895.1 Penaeus vannamei | reverse complement strand
AAGCCTGCCTGTTCTCTAGGCTGGCTGGAATTCAGACTGTCAGAGATGCGAGCTGTAATGACTTTCGTGAACAGTTTGTAAGTAACCGAAAGGAGGCTTATGGGTCGGTAATTTTTTAAATCCTTTTTATCGCCTTTTTTGTGTAACAAGATAATTGTTGCATTTTTCCAGGCTTTCGGAGTTTTTCCGCTGAGAAGACATTTGTTAAAAAGATTAGCTAGTTTCACTGTTGCGATGTCTCCTGCATCTAATATGAGGTCTATACTAATTCCGTCTTCGCCTGGTGTTTTCCCTCTCTTCATGCCTTTAAGTGCTCTTTTTATTTCTTTTGTGATATTAGGTACGTCGCTAGTTACCGCGTTTGCTTCTATTTGTGGCTGTTCGTTTGAGTTGTATAGATCCCTGTAAAAGTCTTCCACTACTTTGATGATTTCATTCTTATTATATGTTACTTCTCCGTCTGGTTTCTTAATTGCATACATTTGATTTCTCCCTATTCCTAGTCTTCTTTTAGCTGCTTTCATGCTGGTACCTGAAATCACTGTTTCATTTATTATTTGAGTATTGAATTTTCGAACATCTTCCCTCTTCTTTTTATTTATGGTCTTTGTTAGTCCCTACTTGACGATACTTTTATGTCTCTACGTTTTTTCATAAGCTGTTTAGTTTCTACCGAGAGCTTGCTGAAGCTTCGATTGTCGTTCTTGCCGCCTACTTCAACTGCAGCTTCTTTTATTATGTCATTGAACTGTTTATTGATTTGGTCGATGTTGAGATCTTCGTCGCGGAGGAGTGAATATCTGTTTTGGATGTTTAGGCTAAATTCTGTTGCTCTGATCCTCAAGTTAGCCAAGTTTGGCTGTGGTTTACACATTAGTTTGTTCCTTTCCCTTCTGAGATGTATTTTAATTTCGCCTCTTACCATTCTATGGTCGCTGCCTACATTTACTTTATTTATAACCTCTACATTTTTTATTATATCGCGCCTATTTGAAATTATGGAGTCAATTTCGTTTTTGACGTCAGAAGGCGACTTCCATGTCCACTTCCGTTCTAGTCTTTTTCCGAAGAATGTATTCATGATACTGAGTGATCGGGCATCCATAAAGTCGACTAGCATTTGTCCCCTCTCGTTCCTAGTGCCTGTTCCATGGTTCCCTACTGCGGTTTCGCCCTCTGTCTTTTTACCTATTTTGGCATTAAAATCCCCCATAATTATTGTGAAATGGGTTTTTGTTCTCTCGCTGGCTAAATGAACATCTTCATAGAAGCTCTCTATTTCTTCATCACTGTGGCTGCAGGTTGGAGCATAGACTTGAATAGTTTTATTGTTACAGAAGCCACTCTTTCGCTGACACTATAGAATTCTACGATGTTCTTTTCAAAGCGTTTGTGTATTAAGAATCCTACCCCTAATTCCTGTTTGCTACCCAGAGGTTTTCCTCTCCAATAGAGCACGTGTCCCTCATTTATTAACTTCTGCTCTTCGCCTAGTCTTCTAACTTCGCAGAGTCCTACTACATCCCATTTAATGGAAGAGAGTTCCTCTAGTAAGGCTAGTAAGTCGGATTCAGTTCTCATGGTCCTTATATTGTATGTGCAAAGATTCATCAACGTGGGGCGGCCTGTCTTTACCCAGATATTTTTAGCACCCCCTGCTCCGGAGCGATCCTGATCCCCGCCGTAACCAGGGGCTCCTTCGCCTCTGGGGAATGGGGGCCATGGCTGGATGCTTCTTTTCATGTAGGTGAACAGCCGATTTACCTCCCACCTACTGGCTTAAGTGTATCTTGGTGGGAGGGGAGTAATTTAGCCGGAATGCCATTGATAAGTCCCCCCAGCAGGTTTGGTCCTACCTGGAGTGGACTTAGGAGCGGCAATGCACGGCCTGCTCACTACTCCCGTGAGCTGGGCTTAATTATCAGGAGTGCATATATGTTTTATTTTATTTTATTTATTAACTTCATTTGTGCGTATGTGCGCCTGTTGCAGACATATTTATTCCCGCACATGCTCTAAGTACTACGCATATGCTCATTCCCACGCATATGCATATGCAAGCATACACTTTATTCTTGTATCTATGCTTATGGATATGGATACTTATTCCTACGTTATAAATAACTACATACATGTCCATCATAGTCTGACCTAGTCATATGTTCATCTCGCCTGTCTCTTTATGCACTTGTTATATGTTATTGATAAGTGAGTGAGTATACATGAGTGTATACTCACCCGTGTATATGTAAACACCCCTTTTTGCATACCTCGCAAACTTACATATCACTATACATATGCATGTATCTATCCCTGCATGTGCTCACGCATCCGTGTATGAGCACATACATTTGCAGCATACACTAGTGCCCCCCCCCTGTATATCTGTGTATATATCTGTACTTGTTGTACATATAACTACCTCTGCGTACATACATACGTACATACATACATACATATACTTAATTATTTATCCACCTTCCTACATCCTGCACACACT
>NC_091564.1:24931983-24942924 GCF_042767895.1 Penaeus vannamei | reverse complement strand
ATGGTAGAGGTGCTTGTGGCTGTGGTTGTGCTGGTGGTAATGGTGCTGGTGGTGGAGGTGCCGGTGCTGGTGGTGAAGGTGGTGGTGATGGTACTAGTGGTGGAGGTGGTGGTGATAGTGATGGTGGTGGAGGTGGTGGTGACGGTGCTGGTGTTGGCAGTGTTTTAATGGTGGAGGTGGTGGTGGTGGAGGTGTTGGGGTAGTGGTGGTGGTTGCAGTGGTGGTAATGGTGCTGGTGGTGGATGTGGTGGTGCTGGCGGTGGCAGTGGTGGTAATGGTACTGGTGGTAGAGGTGGTGGTGATAGTGGTGGCAGTGGTGGTAATGGTGCTGGTGGTGGAGGTGGTGGTGATGATGCTGGTGGTGGCAGTGGTGGTAATGGTGCTGGTGGTGGAGGTAGTGGTGCTGGTGGTGGAAGTAGTTGTGGTGGTGGTAATGGTGCTGGTGGTGGAGGTGGTGGTGATGGTGCCGGTAGAGGTGGTCGTGGTGGTGGTAATGGTGCTGGTGGTGGAGGTGGTGGTTGTGGTGGTGGTGATGGTGGTGATAGTGCTGGTAGGTGAGGTGCTGGTGACGATGCTGGTGGTGGCAGTGTTTTAATGGTGGTGGTCTTGGTGGTGGTAATGGTGCTGATGATGGAGGTGCTAGTACTGGTTGTGGTGGTGATGGTGCGTGTGGTGGAGGTGGTGGTAATGGTGGAGGTGGTGGTGATGGTGGTGGTGGTGGTGGTGACGGTGCTTGTGGTGGAAGTGGTGGTGGTAGTGGTGGTGGTAATGGTGATGGTGGTGGAGGTGGTGCTGGTTAAGGTGGTGATGGTGCGTGTGGTGGAGGTGGTCGTGGTGTTACTGGTGTTGGAGGTGGTGGTGATGGTGGTGGAGGTAGTGGTGCTGGTGGTGGCAGTGGTGGTGCTGGTGCTGGTGGTGGAGGTGGTGGTAATGGTGCTGGTGGTGGAGGTGGTGGTGATGGTGACGGTGTTCGTGGTGGAAGTGGTGGTGGTAGTGGTAGAGGTGGTGATGGTGCTGGAGGTGGAGGTGCTGGTGCTGGTGGTCGCAATGGTGGTAATGGTGCTGGTGGTGGCAGTATTGGTAATGGTGGTGGTGGTGGTTGAAGTGGTTGTGATGGTGGTGTAGGTGGTGGTGCTAGTGGTGGAAGTGGTGATGGTGGTGGTGGTGATGGTTGTGGAGGAGGGGTGTGTGTATGAGTGTGTGTGTGTCTGTGCGTGTGTTTGTCTTTGTGTCTATGTGTCTTTGTGTGTATGTGTGTGTGTGTGTACATATATCCCCCATATAAATATATATAAATATATATATATATATATATATATATATATATATATATATATATATATATATATATATATATATATATATATATATATATATATATATATATACACATATATATGCATATGTATGCGTGTGTGTGTGTGTACATATTTTCTTATTTTATGTATTCACGTATGTACATGTACTTACGTAGATATTGGTATATGGCGGATAGTAATAGTAATAATGATTCAGATAATGTAAAAAAATATTTTTACTGCTACAACTAATGATGATAATAATAATAATAATAACAATGATAATGACAATAATGATAATGAAAATTAAGATAACAAAAATGATAATAATGATAGTAAAACCAGTATTAATAATAAGAATAGGAATCATTATGAAGTAAGAACCTCACCATTAACAATGATAATAAAAATGATGTTAATAATGATAATGAGGATAACAGTAATTATAGTAATAATAACACTGATGATAAAAGATGTGTCAATGATTATATCAATGATAATGGAGACACAATCTCTTTTTGATATGAAATTGGTAAAAAAAATTATTTGTATTAGAGAGAGAGAGAGAGAGAGAGCGAGAGAGAGAGAGAGAGAGAGAGAGAGAGAGAGAGGTAGAGAGAGAGAGAGAGAGAGAGAGAGACATTCAGACAGACAGACACTGAGACACGCACACAAACACACACACCAAGCAGCCAAAAACAGACACTACACGACAGACGCCTCCCACGGGCTTGCCAAGTCTAGTACAAGTCCTGTTGTCTTTGTAGCCATCCAGAGCCATCTCAAGCCAACGCGCTGCTCCTCCTGCAACGGCCCTTGCAACTGACGAGAACATCAAACTCACCTGCGGTTTTATGGCCCTTATGGCAGGGTGTTCAGCTAACGGGAAGAGGGGCTTATAGAAAATGCTCCGTAATACCGCTGTGTAAAAGATGTAGCCAGGTGTGTGTGTGTGTATGCAATGTCGGTATAAAAATAGATGTTTCTCTTTGTACAAGGATATTTGATCAAAGGTAAGTATGCATTACTTTTTAAAAATGGTGCCTAGATGAGCAATCCCCGATAAAGTAAATTACAGTAGGCCGACGGAGAGGTGGCCGAAAGATAGCAAGTTATTTAGTTCGATCTTTAACCGCATATTTGTGGGCAGATGAGAAAGACGATTGCGGGAGATCGAGAAGTAAAGTTTGGTTGAATTTATACCCTCAAGCAAGTTTATTTTTGACATCTTACAATGTTTTTCTGTTCTTATAACAGACAAAAATAATTTTGACAGTGAGCACGCTCCTGATACCTCCTAGCTTAGGTTAGGGTTAGGGTTGGGGTTAGTTTAGGTCAGGATAGGTTTAGTTTAGGTTAGGTTAGGTTTAAGTTAGGTTAGTTAGATTATTTAGGTTAGGTTAGGTAAGGTGGTTTAGGTTAGGTTAGGTTTAGGCTAGGTTGGTTAGGTTGAGGTTAGGTTAGGTAATTATGAGAGTAATTAGGACAATAATTGTGATAATAATTATACAATGATAATTATAATGATGATTTGCCTAATAATTGCAATAATAGCAATAATCAACACTATTCTAATGATTTTCCTAATAATAATAACGACAATGATAACAGAAATAATAATAAAAGTGATTATTACTGCTCTACTTGAGGACCACCTGGACTCTGAGTTGGTATTTGTGTGCATTCCATTGCCGCAATAAAAGCCAGAAAAAAGAAAAGAAAATGCTTATATAGGAATGATATTGACATTTTCACATGCGCATTCATCCTGTATCTAGAATGATTTTGACATCTTCACATGTGCATTCATCATATATGTACAGGGACTCAATATCAGTATAAAATTATACGAAAATGTACGTCATTAAATAAATATTCAGTGACAGTTACAGATGGCAATACATAACATTGTGCACTAAGGGGAGAAAAAATCCTTTAATAAACTTTCAGTATTGTCCTATTGGCATGAATGGTATTCCTCAATTATTTACCTTGACGTTATATAGCCGTGTAGAATGAATATATATTTTTGGCACATGGCAGGAATTTATATATATACTTACATATATATAATATAATATAATAGAATAGAATAGAATAGAATATATATAATGTATATAATATATATATATATATATATATATATATATATATATATAAAATATAATGTATATATATATAATATATAATATATATAAATATATGATATATGGTATATATATATATATATATATATATATATATATAATATATGTTTAATATAAGTATAATGTATATAGATAGATTTATATAGATAGATAGATAGATAATATATATATATTACCCTATGTTATATTACCTTACCTAACATAACCTAAGCTTAATTATTAACCTCGAGAGAAGACGATAATGTTATCTCTGTAATAGCCTCACTTCATACTGCAAGAAAGGAATTAAAAATTAACCATTTTACAATACCTGATATAAAATAGTGAACTGCAGAGCTACAAGGAAATCATTAGCAACGCCTCATTGTAGAGTGATGTAGCATGACAGATGCTTCTATAGCCCGTAGTAAACATGCCATCATCAAAACACTTATGGTAACACTTGTGAAAAGAAAATTATCCCTACAATCAAAATAACAACTTAAATCAAAATTACTCGCCTGGGGGCAGCAGGAATACAGCTAATGTTTTGAGCTCTCGACTGGAACATTGATGGTCTTGAAGTTATCTTATAATGAATTGTGATTTTCATAGATTTTAAAATTGCAATGTGATTCCTATATCATGTTATACACAAATGTGTTACTAATTTGTAACACATGAAAGCAAGAAAATGTCATTCAATCACGGGAAAAGTACTGATACACAAAGGGTTATTTTTCATTAAATGTACAAGCATTGCGTGGCTCAGACTTGATTTTTTATATTATAGTTTGTTGGTGGTTAAGGTCAGTGAAATGATAGTAGAATATTCAGAAATAGTGTCTTGTATGCTCTAATGCAGGCAGATTATGATGGCCATCTGCTTGGGGAATCTGCATAACCAATTTGCAAATTTTTAATGACTCCAGTTCTCAATCCCTGATTGCAAAATGAAATAAGGTATAATTTGGCTCATTCAAGAACCCGCAATCCCATTGAACGAGCATTTGGAGTCCTCAAATAAAAGGATTCCGTTGTCTCGCTATACCTATGCGGACTAGTTTGGACATAACCATGGCCACAATTTGTAGTGGTTTGGAAAACCATGATGGTGATAAAGATGGTGGTGGTAATGGCAATGAATGTGATCAGGAAGTAGTTAATGAAAATGCACAAATACGAATGCTGGGCAGAAAAAGAGGGCAAATATAATCAACAGTGTGTTCTGAAATGTATTTGGGATCTCCTGTTAGGAGTTTCATTCTCTTGCCTGGCAGCTCCTCCATTCTCAGTATCCTTCCAGCACACCCTGTATCCCTCCTCGGTACATGTTCTAAAGCAATTCAGTATTCCGTCTCTCACTATTCCAAAGTCTCTCAAGTGCTTTTCCTCTGACATGTCATCTCCATCAAAACTACCATTTGTAGCATCATTTTAATTCAAGATTATTTAAAGATTATATTGAAACAAATGTATTATGTCAATGAAAAACTTTTTTTCTAGTTTATCTTTTGTTAGCCAACTGTCATGGTCGGTAAATGTATTTTAAAAAAAGAAGCCTAATGTTTAATGTCACACATAATGTGTAGTTATGACATTGTTGTATATTGTACATCAAGTTTAGTAGTAGGAGAAGGCCGTGTGGAAAGCAGAGGGATAAAGTACAGGAATAAATAATTAAACAATCTCACTAGAGGTTTTTCCACTGACATGTCATCTCCAACAAAGTTACCATTTGTAACATCATTCTATTTGAAGACTATTCAAAGATTATATTGAAACTAATGTAAAACGTCAAACAAAAACCAATGTTTTTTTCTAGTTTATTATTTTTTGTTAGCCAAATGTAATGGTCGATTAATATATATATATATTTTATGAAACATAATGTTTAATATCACACATTGTGTGGTTATGACTACATTATTATATAGTAATGTATATGCTTGCACATTGAGTTTAGTAGTTGGGGAAAACTATGTGGAAGGTGTAAGGAAAAGGTACAGGAATAAATAACTGAAAGAGACATTACTGGAAGCAAGGAAGATGAAGATATGACATCTCTTTTTGATGTTTCTCAAGTGCAAGCCTCATTTTTAGTTTTAGTTTTTAGTTCTTGCTTGCATAATAAGATGTCATGAGCTACTTCGCATGTTCTAACAATTCTAACATTTTCTGATGCAGCTCTGGGTCCATTTCTCTAAGATGGTTTCTTTCTGAAGCCAACTTCAGAGCTTCCTGTTTCTTACTTTTTTTCTTAATCCTGTTTGTGGAGGACATCATCATGGGGCACGTGCAGGGAGCCATAATCTAGCAATAATAATAATAATAATGATAATAATAATAATAATAATAATAATAATAATAATAATAATAATAAATATATAAAATAATAATAATAATAATAATAACAATAAATATATAAAATAATAATAATAAAAAATCATTCAGTGTTAGTACACACACACACGCAATACTGTTCAGTATCTTTTTTAATGACACACCTGGAAGAGGCAGTTGTACAAAATAAATTCACAAAGTCTATATAATACGAAAAAAGTGTGTGTGTGTGTGTGTGTGTGTGTGTGTGTGTGTGTGTGTGTGTGTGTGTGTGTGTGTGTGTGTGTGTGTGTGTGTGTGTGTGTGTGTGCGTGCGCGCGCGTTTTCTCACATGCCCAGTCCACTGGATCGATTCAGACCAAAATTGGCAAGGACACCCTGTGGCACCCGAGATGTGCTCTCAGCAAATCAAAATTTGGGTACCTCTCCCAGTAAATAAAGTAAGTAAAGAAGATATGTAATGGTGGGGGACGATGAGGTTGGAGCCGTTTGAAGGCATTATCGAGGCTATGTAGATTTGGGCTACGTAGATGAAGATGCAGATGTGAAAAAAAATATGAAGCAAGACTGATAGCAGTGTTGTAAAATCGGGTGAAGCCGATATTTCTGCTAGAAGCCATACAGGTTGTGAAACATCCTACATAGCTATATGAATAAATGTGTAGATAAAGTCATGAGATTATAAAATAAAGGTACATAGGGAAGAAGACCTTAGGAATGGTACTTGGATAGCATGCAACAAGATCAGTGTATTAGTAAAAGATATTCAGAGACATTCTGGATAAACAGCATGTTGATAAATATTTGAGTTGCATTTCACTATGATGATGAAGATAGCATAATCTATGCATGTTGTAGGTCACAGTGCCTTCCGAAGATAAGTAGAGGTTGAAATTGCTCCAAATGCATCATTTAGCTATAACTATTTTTATAATGATAATAACAATAATGATAATTTTAGAAATAATGACAATAATAATTAGTATTGCAGTAATTATCAAAATTATCATTATAATTATCTTTTTCTCATTATTATCATTATTATTGTCATTATCATCATGATTATCATCATTATAAAGGAATTATCATGAAAATCATCATAATTACGTGAATTAATGTTAAAATCATCATAATTATCATTTAAAAGCGAAAAGGGGGGATTCTCGACGTTTCTCTCAAAAGGCTGTAATACGCTAGATTTTGCCGTTTTTTCGACTTTTAGAATTTTACTACTTTTCGCCTTTATTTCATTATAAATGGACTCTATGATTATTATTATCATCATTATTAACTATTTATATAATGATAATAGCAATAATGATAATTTTAGAAATAATGACAATAATAATGTTTATAATGACAATGATAATGATATTATTATTTCTATTGCCATTATTAGATTGAAAATTATTGAAATAGAGTTAATTATTGCTATTATTGCAGTAATTATCAAAATTATTATAATCAGGATTTTATCATTATTATTGTTATTATCATTGTCATTATCATCATAATTATCATCATTATTATCAGTAATAAAGGAATTATGAAAATCATCATAATTACCTGAATTAATTGTTAAAATCCTCATAATTATCATTAAAAGCGAAAAAGGTTTTTTTTTCGATGTTTCTCTCAATAGGCTGTAATACGCTACATTATAAATGGACTGAATAATAATTATTAACATTATTATCATTACTGTCATTAATGTCATGATTATTATCATTACTGTCATTACTTTCATGATTATTATCATTACTGTCATTACTTTCATGATTATTATCATTATAGTCATTATCATAATGATTATCATTATTATTATCATCATTTATTGTAGTTATATTTATTATTATGCTAATTATTATTGCTATTTTTATCATTATAACTATTTATATAATGATAACAGCAATAATGATAATTTTAGAAATAATAATGACAATAATATTGTTTATAATGACAATGATAATGATATTATTATTTCTATTGCCATTATTAGTATGAAAATAATTTGTTAATTGTTGCTATTATTGCAGTAATTATCAAAATTATCATGATAATTATGATTTTATCATTATTACTGTCATTATCACTGTCATTATCATCATAATTATCATCATTATTGTCAATAATAAAGGAATTATCATGAAAATCCTCATAATTACCATTAATAAGCGAAAAGGGTTTTTTTTTCGACTTTTCTCTCTAAAGGCTGTAATACGCTAGATTTTTTTTCGACTTATGGGATTTTATTACTTCTAGCCTTTATTTCATAATAGATGGACTGAATAATAATTATTATCATTATCATTACTATCATTATTTTCATGATTATGATCATTATAGTCATTATCATGATTATCATCATTATTATGATCATTATTCCAGTTATTATAACTGGAATTATTATTATGCTAATTATTATTGCTATTTTTATTATCATAACTATTTGTATAATGATAATAGCAATAAGGATAATTTTAGAAATAATAATGACAATAATAATTTTTATAATGACATTGATAATGATGTTATTATTCCTATTGCCATTATTAGTATGAAAATTATTGGAATAAAGTTAGTAATTGCTATTATTGCAGTAATTATGAAAATGATCATTATACTTATGATTTTATCATTATTGTTGTCATCATTGTCATTATCATCATAATGATCATTATTGTCAATAATAAAGGAATTGTCATGAAAATAATCATAATTACCGTTTTTTTCGACTTTTGGGACTTTATTACTTCTGGCCTTTTTCATTATAAATGGACTAAATAATAACTGTAAATAATTGCTGTCATTATTTTCATACTTATTATCATTATAATCATTATCATCATATTATCATTATGATTATCATCATTATTGCATTTATAATAATTATTATACTAATTATTATTGCTATTTTTATCATTATAACTATTTATATAATGATAATAGCAATAATGATAATTTTAGAAATAATGACAATAATGATAATTATAATGACAATGATAATGATATTATTTCTATTGCCATTATTAGTATGAAAATTATTGGAATAGAGTTAATTATTGCTATCATTGCTGTAATTATCAAAATTATCATGATAATTATGATTTTATCATTATTATTGTCATTATCATTGTCAATATCATCATAATTATCATCATTACTGTCAATAATAAAGGAATACGCTAGATTTTACAGGTTTTTCGACTTTTGGGATTTTATTACTTCTGGCCTTTATTTCATTATAAATGGACCGAATGATAATTATTATCATTATTATTATTACTGTCATTATTTTCATGATTATTATCATTATAGTCATTATCATCATGATTATGACTATTATTATCATCATTATTGCGGTTATAATAATTATTATGCCAATTATTATTACTATATTTATCATTATAACTATTTATATAATGATAATAGAAATAATGATCATTTTAGAAATAATAATGACAATAATAATAATTATAATGACAATGATAATGATATTATTTCTATTGCCATTATTAGTATGAAAATTATTGGAATAGAGTTAATCATTGCTATTATTGCAGTAATAATCAAACTTATCATTATAATTAGGATTTTATCATTATTATTGTCATTATCATTTTCATTATCATCATAATTATCATCATTATTGTCAATAATAAAGGAATTATCATGAAAATCATCATAAATACTTGAATTAATGTTAAAATCCTCATAATTACAATTAAAAAGCGAAAAAGGCTTTTTTCGAAGTTTATAAGTACGCTAGATTTTTCCGTTTTTTCGACTTTTGAGATTTTATTACTTCTGGCCTTTATTTTATTATAAATGGACTGAATGCTAATTATTATCATCATTATTGTAGTTATAATAATTATTATGCAAATTATTATTGTAATTTTCAGCATTATAACTATTTTTATAATGATAATAATAATGATAATTTTAGAAATAATAATGACAATAATATTAATTATAATGACAATGATAAAGATGTTATTATTGTTTCTATTGTCATTATTAGTATGAAAATTATTAGAATAGAGTTAATCATTGCTATTATTGCAGTATTTATCAAAACTATCATTATAATTATCATTATTATTGTCATTATCATGATAACCATCATTATTGTTAATAATAAAGGAATTATCATGAAAATCATCATAATTACCTAAATTAATGTTAAAATCATCCTAATTATCATTTAAAAGTTTTTTTTCGACGTTTGTCTCAAAAGGCTGTAATACGCTATATTTTGCCGTTTTTTTTCGACTTATACTACTTTTCGCTTTATTTCATTATAAATGGACTCTATGATTATTATTATCATCATTAGTATCATTCTTTTTATGATTATTATTGTTATTATAATGTGTATTATTTTCATTATTATTTCTAAAATATGTTATTATCATTATAAAAATAGTTATAATGATTAAAATGACAGTAATAAAGATCGAAAGAAACCCTTTTTCGCTTTTAAATTATAATTATGATGATTTTATCATTAATTCAGGTAATTTTTTCACGATAAATCCTTTATTATTAACAACAATAATGATGAAGATGATGATAATGATAATAATAATAAAATGATAATTATAATGAGAGTTTTGATAATTACTTCAATAATAGCAATAATTAACTCTAATCTAATAATTTTCATACTAATAATGACAATAGAAATAATAAAAGTATTATTATAATGAGTATTATTGTCATTATCATTTATAAAATTATCATTATTGCTATCATCATTATAAAAATAGTTATAATGATGAAAATGACAGTAATAATTAGCATAATAATCATTATAACTGGAATAATGATAATGATAATGATAATAATGATAATCATGACGATAATGACTATAATGATGATAATCATAAAATAATGGCAATAATGAGAATGATAATAATAGTCATAGAGTCCATTTATAATGAAATAAAGGCTAAAACAAATAAAATTCCAAAAATCGAAAAAAGGCAAAATCTTCCGTATTACAGAAATTTTCAGAGAAAAGTCGAAAAAAAAAACTTTTTTCGCTTTTAAATTATAATTATGAAGATTTTATCTTTAATTCAGGTAATTATGATGATTTTTATGATAATTCCTTCATTATTAACAATAATGATGATAATTATGATTATAATGACAATAATAATAATAAT
>NC_091564.1:24889853-24897353 GCF_042767895.1 Penaeus vannamei | reverse complement strand
GTATGAACATTATTAGAATAGAGTTAATTATTGCTATTATTGCAGTAATTATGAAAATCATCATTATAATTACCATTTTATTATTATTATTGTCATTATCATAATTATCATTATTGTTAATAATAAAAGAATTATCATGAAAATCATCATAATTACCTGAACCAATGTTAAAATCATCATAATTATCATTTAAAAGCGAAAAAGGGTTTTTTCCGACCTTTCTCTCAAAAGGCTGTAATACACTAGATTTTGCCATTTTTTTCGACTTCTGGGATTTTATTAGTTATAGCCTTTATTTCATTATAAATGGACTCTATGATTATTATTATCTTCATTGTCATTATTCTTATGATTATCAACATTATAGTCACTATCGTCATGATTATCATTATTATCATTATCATTATTGCAGTTATAATGATTATTATGCTAATCATTACTGTTATTTTTATCATTATAACTATTTTATATTGATAATTTTAGAAATAGTATTGCCAATAATGCTCATTATAATAACAATAACAATGATATTATTATTTCTATTATTAGTAGTAGTATGAAAATTATTAAAATAGAGTTAATTATTGCTATTATTGCAGTAATTATCAACATTGTCATTATAATTATTATTTTATTATTACTATCATTATTATTATTGTCATAATCATCATAATTATCATTATTGTTAATAATAAAGGAATTATCATGAAAATCACCATAATTACCTGAATTAATGTTAAAATCATCATAGTTATCATTTAAAAACGAAAACGGCTTTTTTGCGACATTTCACTGAAAAGGCTGTAATACGCTAGCTAGATTTTGTCGATTTCCAATTTTTTGGATTTTATTAGTTTTAGCCTTTATTTCATTATAAATGGACTATATGATTGTTATTATCATCATTATTGTTATTATTCTCATATTTCTTATGATTATCATCATTATAGTGATTATCGTCATGATTATCATTGTTATCTTTATCATTCTTCCAGTTATAAAGATTACTATGCGAATTATTACTCATTTTCATTATAACTATTTCTATAGTAACACTAATAATAATTTTAAAATTAATAATAACAATAATACTCATTATAATAACAATAATTATATTATTATTATTTCTATTGTCATTATTAGTATGAAAGTTATAGCAGTATCAAAATTAAAATAATTATCATTTTATTATTATCATTATTATTATTGTCATTATCATCATAATGATCATCATTATTGTTAATATTAAAGGAATTATCATAAAAATTGTCATGATTACCTGAATTAATGATAAAATCATTATAATTATAATTTAAAAGCGAATTTTTTTTTTTTTTACCTTTCTCTCAAAAGGCTAGATTTTACCGTTTTTTCGACTTTTGGGATATTTTAGTTTTTTACCTTTATTTCATTATAAATGGACTCTATGATTATTATTATCATTATTATCATTATTGGCATTAATCTTATGATTATCATCATTATAGTCATTATCCTCATGATTATCATTATTATCATTATCATTATTGGAGTTATAATGATTATTATGCTAATTATTACTGTCATTTTCATAATTATAACTATTTTTATAATGATAATAACAATAATGATAATTTTAGAAATAATAATGTCAATAATACATTTTATAATAACAATAATTATTGCTAATATTGCAGTAGTTATCCAAATTATCATTGTAATTATCATTGTATCATTATTGTTAAAGATAAAGGAATTATCATGAAAATCATCATAATTACCTGAACTAATGTTAAAATCATCATAATTATCATTTACAAGCAAGAAAGGCTTTTTTTCGACCTTTCCCTCAAAAGGCTGTAATACTCAAGATTTGTCCGTTTTTTTCGACTTTTGGGATTTTATTAGTATTTCATTATAAATGGAATATTATTATAATCATTATTGTCATTATTCATATGATTATCATCATTATTGTCATTATTCTTATGATTATCATCATTATAGTCATTATCGATATTAACAATAATGATAATTTTAGAAATAATAATGATAAATTTAGAAATAATGACAATAATACTCATTTTAATAGCAATAACAATTATATTATTATTACTTCTACTGTCATTATTAGTATGAAAATTATTAGAATAGAGTTAATTATTGATATTATTGCATTAATTATGAAAATTATCATTATAGTTATCATTTTATTATTATTATCATTATTATTATTGTCATTATCATCATAATTATCATCATTATTGTTAATAATAAAGGAATTATCACGGAAATCATCATAATTACCTGAATCAATATTAAAATCATTGGTTTTTCGATTTTTTTCTCAAAGGGATGTAATACGCTAGATTTTGCCGGTTTTTTTTTTCGACTTTTGGGATTTTATTAGTTTAAGCCTTTATTTCATTAAAAATGGACTCTATGATTATTATTACATTAATTGTAATTATTCTTATGATTATCATTATAGTCATTATCGTCATGATTATCATTATTATCATTATCATTATTGCAGTTGTAATGATTATTATGCTAATTATTACTGTCATTTTCATCATTATAACTATTTTTATAATGATAATAACAATAGAATAGAGTTAATTATTGCTATTATTACAGTAATCATAAAAATTATCATTATAATTATCATTATATTATTATTATCATTATCATTATCATCATGATTATCATCATTATTGATAATAACAAAGGAATTATCGTAAAAATCATCATAATTACCTGAATTAATGTTAAAATCGTCATAATTCTCATTTAAAAGGGAAAAAGGGGTTTCTTCGACCTTTCTCTCAAAAGGCTGTAATACACTAGATTTTGCCGTTTTTTTTCGACTTTTGGGATTTTATTAGTTTTAGCCTTTATATAATTATAAATGGACTATATGATTATCATTATTGTCATTATTCTTATGATTATCATCATTATAACCATTATCGTCATGATTATCATAATTATCATTATCATTATTGCAATTACAATGATTATTATGCTGATTGCTAGTGTCATTTTCACCATCATAACTATTGTTATAATGGTAATAACAATAATGATAATTTTAGCAATAATAATGACAATAATACTCATTATCATGACAATATAAATGATATTATTATTATTTCTATTGTCATTATTAAAATGAAAATTATTTGAATAGAGTTAATTATCGCTATTGTTGCAGTAATGATCAAAATCATCATTATAATTATCATTTTACTATTATCATTATTATTATTGTTATTATCATCATAATTATCATCATTATGGTTAATAATATAGGAGTTATCATGAAAATCATCATAATTACCTAAATTAATGTTAAAATCATCATAATTATCATTTAAAAGCAAAAAAGGTTTATTTTCGACCTTTCTCTCAAAAGTCAGTAATACGCTAGATTTTCCCTTTTTTCGACTTTTAGATTTTATTAGTTTTAGCCTTCATCTAATTATAAATAGACATTTGTGATTATCATCATTATAGTCATTATCGTCATGATTATCATTTTTATAATTATCATTATTGCAGTTATAATGATTATGCTAATTATTACTGTCATTTTCATCATTATAACTATTTTTATAATGATAACAATAGTAATAATTTTAGAAATAATAGTGACAATTATACTCAATATAATAACAATAATAATGATATTATTATCATTTCTATTGTCATTATTAGTATGAAAATTATTAGAATAAAATTAATTGTTGCTATTATTGCAGTAATTGTCAAAATCATCATTATAACTATTATTTTATGATTATTATCATTATTGTCATTATCATCATAATCATAATTATTGTTAATGATAAAGGAATTATGAAACTCAGCATAATTACGTGAATTAATGTTAAAATCATCATAATTATCATCTAAAAGCGAGAAAGAGTTTTTTTTTACCTTTCAAAAGGCTGTAATAAGCTGGATTTGCCGTTTTTTCGAATTTTGGGATTTTATCAGTTTTAGCCTTTATTTCATTATAAATGGACTCAATTATTATTATCATCGTTATCATCATTATTGTCATTATTTTTATGATTATCATCATTATAGTCATTATCGTCATGATTATCATTATTATCATTATCATTATTGCAGTTATAATGATTATTATGCTAATTATTACTGTCTTTTTCATCATTATAACTATTTTTATAATGATAATAACAATAATGATAATTTTAGAACTAATAATAAGAATAATACTCATTATAACAATAATAATGATATCATTATTATTTATATTGTCATTTTTAGTATGAAAATTATTAGAATAGAGTTAATTATTGTTATTATTGCAGTAATTATCAAAATTATCAATATAATTATCATTTCATTATTATCATTATTATTATTGTCATTATCATCTTAATTATCATCATTATTGTTAATAATAAAGGAATTATCATGAAAATCACCTTAATTACCTGAATTAATGTTAAAATCATCATAATTATCATTTAAAAGCGAAGAAGGGGGTTTTCGACCTTTCTCTGAAAGGCTGTAATACGCTAGATTTTGCCGTTTTTTCGACTTCGGGGATTTTATTAGTTTTAGCCTTTATTTCAATATAAATGGACTTTTTGTTAATATTATCATCATTATCATCATTATTGTCATTATTCTTATGATTATCATTATAACCATTATCGTCATGATTATCATTATCATTATCTTTATTGCAGTTACAATGATTATTATGCTAATTGCTAGTGTCATTTTCACAATCATCCCTATTGTTATAATGATAATAACAATAATGATATTTTTAGCAATAATAATGACAATAATACACATTATCATAACAATATAAATGATACTATTATTATTTCTATTGTTATTATTAGTATTAACATTATTAGAATAGAGTTGATTATTGCTATTATTGCAGTAATTATAAGAATTATCATTATAATTATCATTTTATTATTATTTCATTATTATTATGGTCATTATCATCATAATTATCATCATTATTGATAATAATAAAGGAATTATAATGAAAATCATCATAATTACCTGAATTAATGTTAAAATCATCATAATTATCATTTAAAAGCGAAAAAGTTTTTTTTTTACCTTTCTCTCTAAAGGTAAATCCATTAGATTTTGCCGTTTTTCGACTTATGGGATTTTATTAGTTTTACCCTTTATTTCATTATAAATGGACTCTGTGATTATTATTATCCTCATTATCATCATTGTCATTATTCTTATGATTATTATCATTATAGTCATTATCGTCATGATTATCATTATTATCATTATCATTATTGCAGTTATAATGATTATTATGTTAATTATTACTGTCATTTTCATCATTACAACTACTTTTATAATGATAATAACAATAATGATAATTAAAAAAATAATAATGACAATAATACTATTTATAATAACAATAATAATGATATTATTATGATTTCTGTTGTCATTATTAGTATGAAAATTATTAGAATAGAGTTAATTATTGCTATTATTGCAGTAATTATCAAAATTATCATTATAATTATCATTTTATTATTATTATTATTATTATTATTATTATTATTATTATTATTATTATTATTATTATTATCATTATCATCACAATTATCATCTTAATAGTTAATGATAAAGGAATTATCATGAAAATCATTTTAATTACCTGAACTAATGTTTAAATCATCATAATTATCATCATATTTTTTTATACCTTTCTCTCAAAAGGCTGCAATACGCTAGATTTGCCGTTTTTTCGACTTTTGGGATGTTATTAGTTTTAGCCTTCATCTCATTATAAATGGACTCTAAGATTTTTATCATCATTTTCATCATTATTGTCATTATTCTTATGATTATCATCATTATAGTCATTATCGTCATGATCATCATTATTATCATTATCATTATTGCAGTTAAAATGATTATTATGCTAATTATTACTGTTATTTTCATCATCATAACTATTTTTATAATGAAAATAACAATAATGATGATTTTAGAAATAATAATGACAATAATTCTCTTTATAATAAGAATAATCATGATATTATTATTTCAATTTTCATGATTAGTATGAATATTATTATAATAGTTTCAATTATTGCTATTATTCCAGTAATTATCAAAATTATTATTTTAATATTATTATCATTATTATCATTGTCATTATCATCATAATTATCATCTTTATTTTTAATAATAAAGGATTCATCATGAAAATCATCGTAATTACCTGAATTAATGTTAAATTCATCATTGTAGTGGATATTTATAAACTTTGTAGAGTTAAAGATGTTGATTTGTTAGCGTGTATTCTAACTACAGGTAATCTCCATGTGGGTCTGGCGTTAAGAAACAATGACTCTCAGGTGAGCTATAGAGTGATTCCGTAGTCACGATAAAAACAATAAGACCACTGGCTGACAAAAAGGCAACATAAAAAGGAGCATCCATATTATACATTCATTTCGCACAAAACTTTCAAAAAAGAACAAGTACACAGGACAACACACCATACACTTACTTGAAAAACAGAGGCCATAGCCCGAGAAGCACCAGTCAGCCAGCTAAAAATCCAATGGTCTGTCACCACACACGAACAAAAGCCTCTCCCTAGACCGATCTGGCTTGACCTTATAAACAGGTGGCTCCCGTGCTTACTGGGATTTTACCCATAATGCAATTAACTTTAGTTGTAAAATAGTGCATGGTGTGTTTAAAATAAGTTAAAAAATACATAAAATAAAAGAACGATAAAACTATACAAAAATGGGCACATAAAATGAACAAAGGATAGGAAAGTACGAAAAAGTGAAAGAAGGGATCCGTGAGAAAAAGCGGAGAAACACGAAGGGAAAAACGAAAGAAAAACAAAGCTAAGGTGAATTAGTCGAAGACGAAACGGCAAGAATAAAACAAGGTAAGAATAGAATATAAGGTAAGTAATGTATAAGTAGTGTCGTGTATAGTAGGAGTAATGTAGATGTAGAGGTAGATCACGGACCAGTGGGAAAGGTAAGTCAAAGGAATATAAAAACGCAGGCATATTCTTATTTAAAAAAAAGGCGCAGACACACAGGAAACAGCAAAGCCACGTCATCTTGCAGGACGGAGGAGTCCGTAGATTATCTAGAGCAATCCGTAACGTCAGGGGAACAGGCGGCCCGAAAGCCTACGGGATGACCCGCCTACAGCCAGGGGAAATTCACTACAATCATAATTATCATTTAAAAGCGAAAAAAAAGTTTTTTTCTACCTTTCTCTCAAAAGGCTGTATTACGCTAGATTTTGCCGTTTTTTCGACTTTGGGATTTTAATAGTTTTAGCCTTCATCTCATTATAAATGGACTCTATTGTTATTATTATTATCATTATCATCATTATTGTCTTCATTCTTATGATTATCATCATTATAGACATTATCATGATTATCATTATTATCATTATGATTATTGCAGTTATAATGATTATTATCCTAGTTATTACTGTCATTTT
>NC_091564.1:24861435-24863935 GCF_042767895.1 Penaeus vannamei | reverse complement strand
TATATATACACATAAATATATATATAAATATATATATATATACATGTATATATATATATATATATATATATATACATATATATATATATATATATATATATATATATATATATATTCATATATATATATGTATATGAATATATATATATATGTATATGTATATGCATATATATATATATATATATATATATATATATATATATGTATATGTATATATATACATATATATATACATACATATATATACATATATAAATATATATATACATATATATATACATATATAAATATATATATGTACATATATATACATATATATATATATATATATGTATATATATATATAAATGTATATATATACATATGTATGTATATATATATATATATATATATATATATATATATATACATTTATATTCATATATATATATATATATTCATATATATATATATATATATATATATATATATATATATATATATATATATATATATATATATATGACCTGCGGTCAGCCGAGGCCGCACCCCGTTAGGCTTAACAACAGCTAAGGAATGCGACGCCGCTCCGAAAAATTGCCAGATACAAAATCACCCTTATAACTCCCTTTATCCCAAACCCCATCCTTACCCCCTCCAATACCATCCTAAATCCTCCCACACCATCCGCATCCTTCCCTCAATTCCTCTGCTGCAACACTACAATTTAAGGACATTATAATGCATGGGCTCATTATAATTGAGTGCGTGTGTGCGCCTATGCAGACTGTTCCTACGTTCGTGCGCGAGTATGAGCGCGTAGGCACGAAAGTGCGCAGGTGCATATGTGCGCATGTACATGCGTATATATGTGTACAGGTTTATATGAGTGTAGGCGAGTTTAAATTCATGTGCGGATACATGGGTATGTATGCTGCTGTTGTCTACGTAAGGCTATAAGGTTCCATATAGCTTTGTGATAGAGTACATTATACATGGGTATGTTCCGTGCTTATACATGAGGGTATACATGGGTTTAAAGGCGTAAATATGCAAATTTGTACATATGGTGTATATATTCATGCATGAATGTGTACATTTACATGTGTATATAAGCATGTATATATGTGTATGTGTATATAGGTATGTATAATGTGCGTGTTTATGTGTATGCATGGGTGAATGTATAGGTAGACATATGAAGGTATTTATATGTGTATACGTAAAGGTATACGTATATAGGTGTGTGCAGGATGTAGGAAGGTGGATAAATAATTAAGTATATGTATGTAAGTACGTATGTATGTACGTAGAGGTAGTTATATGTAAAGCAAGTACAGATATATACACATATGTAAAGGGGGGGGCGGGCACTAGTGTATGCTGCAAATGTATGTGCTCATATACGGATGCGTGAGCACATGCAGGGATAGATACATGCGTATGTATAATGATAGGTAGGTTTGCGAGGTATGCAAAAAGGGGTGTTTACATATACACGGGTGAGTATACACTCATGTATACTCACTCACTTATCAATAACATATAACAAGCGCATAAAGGGACAGGCGATGTGAACATATGACTAGGTCAGACTATGATGGACATGTATGTAGTTATTTATAACGTAAGAATAAGTATCCATATCCATAAGCATAGATACAAGAATAAATGTGTATGCTTGCATATGCATATGCGTGGGAATGAGCATATGCGTAGTACTTAGAGCATGTGCGGGAATGAATATGTCTGCATCAGGTGCACATACGCACAAATGAAGTTAATAAATAAAATAAAATCAAACATATATGCACTTCTGATAATTAAGCCCAGCTCACGGGAGTAGTGAGCAGGCCGTGCATTGCCGCTCCTAAGTCCACTCCAGGTAGGACCAAACCTGCTGGGGGGGACTTATCAATGGCATTCCGGCTAAATTACTCCCCTCCCACCAAGATACACCTAAGCCAGTAGGTGGGAGGTAAATCGGCTGTCCACCTCCCAAGCATGAGACAAAATATTCAGGAACGGCCCCCATTCCCCGGAGGCGAAGGAGCCCCTGGTTACGGCGGCGATCAGGATCGCTCCGGAGCAGGGGGTGCTAAAAATATCCGGGTAAAGACAGGCCGCCCCACGTTGATGAACCTTTGCACATACAATATAAGGACCATGAGAACTGAATCCGACTTACTAGCTTTACTAGAGGAACTCTCTTCCATTAAATGGGATGTAGTAGGACTCTGCGAAGTTAGAAGACTAGGTGAAGAGCAGAAGTTATTAAATGAGGGACACGTGCTCTATTGGAGAGGAAAACCTCTGGGTAGCAAACAGGAATTAGGGGTAGGATTCTTAATACACAAACGCTTAGAAAAGAACATTGTAGAATTCTATAGTGTCAGCGAAAGAGTGACTTCTGTAACAATAAAACTAAACACTAGGTACAACTTAAAAATTATTCAAGTCTATGCTCCAACCTGCAGCCACAGTGATGAAGAAATAGAGAGCTTCTATGATGTTCACTTAG
>NC_091564.1:24767373-24774873 GCF_042767895.1 Penaeus vannamei | reverse complement strand
AAGAACGAAAACACACGTTCCTTATATTCTCTCTTGCTGTTAGTTAGCTGGAGCCCTATTTAGCATTAATTGTAATCGATACAGAAATGTCATGGAAAAGAAATGGAAAAATAATAATAGGCAATATCGCATGACAATGTGTGGGAATTCATTATACATATTTTTCTAGGTATGTATAAATTTGAAAGGGTGAAACGGAAAAAGTATGTTAAGCAAGTTTTCCCGCGCTTTTTTGTCTTGGCGGAAGAATATCAGTTTATTTCCAAAACTTGAAGGCGCCCAATTACGTCTTACTTAAAACTTGAATGTATATGTTACACTGGTACTTTATGACTTAACAAGGGAGAACAAATATGAACAAACAAATATGGATCCTTTTTTGTTGTTCTTCCGACGAGCGAACTACCAAATCAAAACGTTAATTAGTGTTTAAATTATATGCAAAATGAAGGTAAATATAGGCAACAGTTACATAAAATAATCATTAGTTCTTATTTTTATTGTTGTAAGTTGTAAGCAGCATTCTTAAATGAGGGCATTTTGTTTGTACACATTTATATACGTTTGGTATGGTTGGTTTGATACAGGTCCTCTGGGTCACACACATACACACACACACACACACACACACACACACACACACACACACACACACACACACACACACACACACACACACACACACACACACACACACACACACGCGTGTGCGTGTGTGTGTGTTTTATATCAATTCAAACGTTTTGAAGACAGCTAAACCTTCACCAGACAATCATAATTTTCATAATATGAACAACATTCACCCAAATTTGGTTTATCAAAAGATAACTTTAAATAATACCTGATATTGCAACCCAATACAGACGATGCAGCGATGGAATTCATATTAAGCCCTTTCTACGCTTTGCCATCATTAAATATAAATGCCTGTCCACTATCGTCAATGCATGGATGACGCCTTTCTCCCTTTCAAATACGTTTCAAACCTTAACTTTCTTTTTAAAATGTTTACCTCAAAATATCCGATCATCAAATTTTCTTGTGATATGCGAGAATACAACCAATTGCCGTTTTTTTTTTTTTTTTTTTTTTTTTTTTTGACACGTTATTCATCACCAAAAATATCACCTTCCATACAATCATATAACCTAAACCCAATTCTCACTAGCCTCGGACTTTACTTCCTCAGCTTCATCCCATTTCTATGCAAAATCAACAGTATTAAAACTTGTGTAGCTTTTCATGGCGATATGTCTTTGAAACAGATGGGTACCCATTGTTTTAGTTTGATAGAATTACTAACACATTTGTAAAATATTCTCGAACCAACACACTGCTTCTACTGTTAAAAAGAGACCATAGATATGTGAAACTAGTGTTTGGGTAGTTTCCTACTTTGAAAGCAGGAAACCATTAAAATTTCTTAAGCAACTACTGAGATGTAGCTCTGACTTGTGTTTTAACGTAGTGTATACATTTACCTGTACTTGCTGCCAAGTTCGGAACGTGTGATCTCCCGCACGACACTTACGTCGAAACGTTTTGTTTACTTGGTTATTTGGCTAATTATATTTAATCTACGGGCTTTATGTTTCACTGTAATTTATTATGATTATTCATGTCTTTATTTCAAGAAAAGAATGAAGTAGGAGCGTATGGCCCTTTCCTTATTTTTTAAATTTCTGTCTAGATGTCCACTTTAGGTGTTGCTTTCTTAAAAGATTGGTTTTGGATGTATGGCTCTGGTTTATGTAAAACAATGTCAAAATCAGGAAAAGTAACTTAAAATTGATAATAAAGTTAAAGTAAAACAAAGAGATAAAACCCATTGAACCCTGCAAAAATACTATCGTAAAACCTAATGAAATGGTAAAATTTTGATATTTTATTTGGAAAATAAAATTATACCCACGACAATATTTCATATGCCATTATATTTTTCAAATGTTCACAAACATTTCATTACCAAAAATAACGAAATGAATATTCAAAAGACGGACTGAACAGTAAATATCGAAAGTAATGGGTTTCTTGAATAGTTTGGAGGGGGAACACCGGAAAGGTATTAGATACCAGCCGCTGAAACGACAAATAAAGGCGTAGGAATAGGTAGAGTCAAGGCGCAGGGAATATTTCCTTATCCTTGGGTAGAGTGAAGCTAGACTCGGACCTTTGCGGTGTAAGTGGGAAGTGCCCAATATGCCCGGGTCTAAAGACTGACACTAAATAATATGTTAATAGTATAAGCTTCGTAGCACCTATATCTTATATACCTGTAAGGGGTGTGGACCTCCTTTGTATAGATACTGGTGGGGCAGAGCAGTACACTGATGCGGCTGACTCTTCATTAGTAAGAGTTAACACTCGAATAGAATAGAACGTGATATTACTGGTCAGAGCTGGCCCAGGAGAGGGTGGCCGCCTTGTGGAGCGGTAGTGGGTCCTCGCGGTACGCGAGGGTCAGGCTGTCTGTATAGAGAGAAGAGAGTGAGAGGTCAACCCGGGTCAGCCTTATATCTAACCCTGACTAAATCGGTCGTGTACATGTGGCAGGGCGTATATAGGACATACATAACTGCCCTATGAGGAAACTCATGCTGGCCGAGGAAACGCACGCCAGCCAAAGCCATGAGTACAGCCTCTCATATTGCCACGTGTACGGTCTCTCATTGAGTATGCTATATCACTCGGCCATCTACTCACGCTTCGCCCTCGAGGCGTTAAATGCTCTGCTTCAAGAGAGATCCATTTTTAGACCCGATCTGCTGATCATCTTGTCGCGTTCTTGTTCTTGGTTGTCCTCGTGTTGCTCCTCCTTGTCAGCCTCTTCTTGGTCCTCGGTGAATCCATTTGTCCTCGACATCCACACGTCCTCGAAGGTTTCGCCTAGGTCCAGACTTCCTCGTAGTCCTCATCCAGGGTTACCCGGCGGCATATTTGTCCACGTCTTCTCAGATCTCGTCCAGGTTCTTCTCGGCTTCGGCTTGTACAGACGTCCTCTTAACTTGCGTCTGGGCAGGGGGGTCCTTTCCGGCATATGAGGGCGGCTGATACCTGCGCTGATAAGCTCCTGGAGTTTGACCGATCTATGGGCGTCCATGCAGGTGGTGCTCTTCCATAGCATCCTGGGGCCTGCTCTGACGAGTTCCTGGTTCTTCACCGGATCTATGGGCGTCCTGGCAGGCAGCACCCTCTTATTTCATCTTGGGCAGTTTTAAACATCGTTATTTAATTTATTTTCGTTTTTTTCACTTTCGTATATTTTAAGAATAAAATAAGTGAGGGAGATAGGAGCAGTTTTCTTGAGCTACAAACCATCTCAGATATATATGTGGGTAGTTAAGGGAAATGACAATGGTAATCCGCGACGCTTTACTTGAACTGATTGTCATTTCATAGAGAAAGAAACAAATCTGTAAATGAATATTGCGCATTATTGTCACATCACATCTGGCAACGCTGCGGGCAAAAGAGATAGATAACCTGCAATTACTACACAGCAAATCCTATAAATTAAGAATATTATATGTTTACAGTGTTTGTTGTTCTGCATAGATGAATGTGTGTGTGTGTACATGTGAGTGTGAATTGTGTGAAAAGAGAGTGAGCTCACACGAAGAATGAATCATATACACGAATATTAATTCATTTTAACAGCAAATGCAACATTATTTCAACTACCACATTAAACTCAATAATAAAATGATATGCAACGTACACAATTATAAATGGTGACATGGAAATTTTTTGCAAGCTTCTGCAATGCAAACTTCCCAGTTCAGAAATGTTTTTATGCTATCCCCGTATTCAATCATTATTAAGGATTCGCTACAAGCTCTGATAGACTGAGGTTATTATTTCTCGATTACGCATGTACAGAGTACATTAGACTTCATCGACGGTGGGGTATCTCTTTTTACCCAAATTACCGAATGAAATAAAGTGAACTGAACGGGAATCGAATTTCTATCGTTACCATCTTTACCCAACAATCTGTGAATGGGCACTCGAGGCTATCTAGCTTACGAACCAGACGACTGTTGGGATTTCCCGAACATAAAAGTGGTTAAATAAGGTGAAAAGGGTGTGATTACTAAGTGAATCCTTATTCTAGCTTAAACCCTAGTTCTACACTTCTAATCAGACATTAATACGGGTCCAAAAAGGAGTGAAATTCAACAATCAATCAATAAGATTCATACAAGAAGAGAATGGATTACATAGAATTCGCAAATATTTGCGAATCACAAGAGGAAAATTTTCAGTTTGAGCGAAATAAAATAAATCTCTAAAAACGAGAGAATGAATCATCAAATGAACAATATTTATGTCTGTGACCAAAGATAATATCCTCACATCTGCTGGAGAGGTCAAGATGATTAACAGATTGTGTGTTGCCATACCTGTTACTATAAAGATTTAAATTTTTTCACCGTTAGGACTTTAAACCAGTAAGAGTGATTGCATATTTGCTTAATACATTTATGGGAGAAGAAGAAATAAAAAGAAAAGATTGGCTCATTACTTGTACTTATATGGTTTTGACGATGTATCAGTCAAACAGATATTTTCAGAGATTAGTTCGTATTTCAAGCCCAAAGATTGAAACTAACCACCCTGCCACCACTGTAAGAGGTGTGTATCTCCTATGTATGGATACTGGTGGGGCAGAGTAAAACATTGTTACTGCTGACTCTTTATTAGTAAAAGTTAATACACGAATAGAATAGAACGCGATATGACTGGTTGGTGCTGGTAGAACCTCCACGACCTGGCCCTGGAGAGGGCGGCCGCCTCGCGGAGGTCTTCGCGTTACGCGAGGATAAGGCTGTCTCCCTCGGGGGGAAGAGAGTGAGAGGTCAACCCGGCTCAGCCCGGCCAAGTCGGTCGCATACACGTAAGAGGGCGTATGTTTATAACCGCCCTACGAGGAAACTCACGCCGACCAAAGCCATGTGTACAGCCTCTCATATTACCACGTGTATGGTCTCTCATATAGTATGGTATAATACCCCACAATCAATATATTAATGCACCGCTGCACACATTCACTGCATTCCATTTTACATAATTACAGTTTTGGAAACAATATAATAAATTAGGTTGACTGACTATCCAATTCAAATAGATTTGTATCTCAAAATTTAAACTGATATAATAAATATAAATTCTTTTTATAAATATATGATTGCGAGAGGCAGAGCCTAGTGGCCCATTACACTTCAGCTGACCCCAACCAAACCGTGCTTCACGATTCATGAACGGGGCTGGAGGTCGTAATTATTAGACGGTAGGAGGCACCCAAACAAAATAAAAGGAAAACAAGGGAATCAATACCTATACCTTTACACCCCACTGCTATCAAAGTTTTGTAGCCAAAGCCATTTACTAATGATTGGTAGCTTAAGAGGCACTATTTGAGAGGATACATTATTCACATCCACAAATATTACACAGTATGTGTGTGTGTGTGTGTGTGTGTGTGTGAGAGAGAGAGAGAGAGAAAGAAAGAAAAAGTGATGGGGTGGGGGGGGGGGGGTGCGGACGCAAGCCTTGATAGGATGGGACTGAAACATAGCAGAACACTTACACCTTGCTTTGCCTAGCGAATCCAGATCACTCCCTTCCTTAACCATGTCCAGGTTGTTTGAACGTGGGCCACCTTTCAGGGCAATATCTCTCCAAGCCAGGTCTGGCAAGGCGACATAATTTTGTTGTTTGGCGTACACAACACCAAATACCCTCAAAATGTTGTCTGCCTTTCCACCACCACGTCATCAATTTGCAAAAAGAAATTTTAAAAAGGTATATATATATATATATATATATATCATTTGTCCCTCGCATATACTATCCATTCATAATGTGGCACGGAGCCCGAAATAGCACTACTCCATGTTTACTTCAGTTGTGAAATTAAGAAGGTTATTATTATCATCAATATAGTGGATAATGACTGAGCCCCGGCAATATGCGATCACCATACAGATAGACTAACACTGTAACAGTTTTACTTACCACCATATTATTTAAAACCTCATCTGTACAAACTACATCTCTTTAGCCGTCATTATCTACATGAGTTTCATAAGAACAGATAAATAGAAATAAAGATTATAACCATATTACTTAACACTACATGTATGTTACTATCATTGCCAAAAAAAAAAAGAAAAAAAAAAAAAGAAAAAAAAAAAAAAAAAAAAAAAAAAAATATATATATATATATATATATATATATACATATATATATATATATATATATATATATATATATATATATATGTATATATGTATATATGTATATATATATATATATATATATATATATATATATTTCTACAAGAAGTACAGAATCTTGGGGGACAATTATTTTATTCCTTAGTTTATAAATCCGCCGCACTTGTTTTTCCTGATTTTCGAAAATAAAAATACTTGAGAAATCGACTTTATTTTTTTCCGATGAACCTAATTCGATTTGATTTGATTCCGATGTGAACAAAATGAAAATATTTGTAAAATGAACTTTTTTTTTTACCGCCGATGTTCAGCAAAGCCAACCATCTTGAAAATAAATAAGTGCAGATGTATTAAAAAGGATAACCTCGTCTCCACTCGCTTTCCGGTGATGTGTACACGATTCGAAATACATCTGAAGGTGCTGAAGTCGAGGTCTGTGGATTTTATCTATAGAAACCTCCACAATTGATGTTATCTACCGTTTTCCTCACGTTTAATATGTCACTGGTTCTGTCAAAGATCATTCCTGTCTGTGGGCACATGAACAAGACTGATTCCAGACGTCATGTGGCTTTGTCATCGGTATTACATTTATTTTTTTCACCGCCTGTCACATTTTTCCAGAAATCAGTAACTCTAAAAAAAGGCAAAGCATCCAATTATTATTATTTTTTTATTTGTTACCGCCTGTCAGAGGTTTTCAGGAATAAAATCCGTAAACCAAGGAGTAAAATAATTGTGGCCTTGGCACAGAACATAAATCTAACAAATTTACAGAAGAAAAAAAAAGAAATAACTTCAGGTTCATTCTCTCTCTAAAGTGATTTTTATCTGATTAATTATTTAGTTGTTATTCTTTGCAACAAAAACAACTTTTGATACAGAAATCGGTACTCAAGTCAACTTCCATAACACGAAAGTATGTTAAGATAACCACGTAAATTCTACTATACTTGGACGTAGCCTTGGTCGGGTTGGTCATAACCAATTCAGAAAATGTTACACCCACACTCACAAAAAAAAAAAAAAAAAAAAAAAAAAAAAAAAAAAAAACCTAAAGTATGTAGGTGTGAAACGATCGATAAAACGAGTGGCATTATTAGGTTGACGTATGTGCAACATAGGCGATATCTGTTGCTTATGTACCAGTTCCAAAAGTAGAAGAAACGCAACTAAACAATTATTTGTTTCATTTAAGTTATATTCCGGATATATTAAGTTGTAGCTCATTATTATAATCTATGAACAATCATAAAAGGA
>NC_091564.1:24702224-24709724 GCF_042767895.1 Penaeus vannamei | reverse complement strand
AAACATCTTGCATAAACCTGTCATAGTGCTTTATGCTACAGCTTTCAGGCCGTTGAGAATTAATCAAGTCAGACAAGTCCTCTTTGAAGGAAGTTTTAATTATGTGTGAAATCCTAGCAAGAGGTACTCCAAGATCTATATCAACACTTTGCTTGTCACATGCTGATTTTGCTAGGCGGTCAGCATGATCATGCCTGGGGATTCCAACATGCGATGGTATCCACACAAAACGTATATCATGGCCTCGTTCTTTTGCACGATACACATTTATCCTTATGTCATTTGCAATATTTCCTGCACCTTTGTCTAGTGTGTTCAATGCCTGGAGAGCACTCTGTGAGTCGCAGAAAATGACTCCTGAGCCTTGACTTAATAGAAATTCGGTGGCTATGAGCATTCCTGCCAACTCAGTTTGCGTAGTGCTAGCCCAGTCATGAACCCGCCTACAATCCTGGTGCTGCAAAATATTGTTTTTATATACGACAAAAGCGCATCCTGCTCTACTCCCAGACTGCAAGGATCCATCAGTGTAGCATTCATACGCATTGGGCATAGTTTCAAGGTGCTCATTGATAATTGCTAAAGCATACTGCTTAAGTACAGCAGGGGGAACACTGTCTTTTTAGGGGGCAGTCGTATAAAATACACTTAGGTCCGACATTTTCCACGGTGGAGCAGAACGTCCATGTAGGGTCTTAGTTATGTTCAGCTGAGACAAGTGCTTACATGTTACTTGTTGCCATGGATTTGAATTTGAATCGATGTTGCCATTCAAAGTTAGCTCCACTATTCTATGTTTTAGTTGTCTTTGGAACTCTGTACAATAGAGGGGTTCTCTTATTGCTTTGACGCTAAATGTGGTGTTTATGTATAATATTCTTTCATAGACAGACGGCAAATTAAGTTCTGATCTCATATTCACAATCCTCGTTGTCTTAGGGGCGCCGAGAATAAGCCTCATGGCCTCATTTTGTACAATTTCTAAACTAGCCAACTCTGATTCCTTGTATAATACTAGGTGCAATGCATGATAATCTATGACCGACCGTATGTATGACAGGTAAAAGTCTAGCAATATTGACATTTATACCATGGTCTTTGCCGACAAGTGTCCTAAGTGGCTTCAGACGTTCCCACAGCCTTTTCTTCAGGTTTTGTATGAACTCTGCATCATTAACAGCCACCCCGAGATATTTGTATTGGTGACAGAGATCTAGCTCAACGTCATTGATGTGAAACCTTGGCAGAGGGATTGTTTTAGGGTTAAGTGTCTTGGTTTTTTCAGTCGATATTATCAAGCCACACTCTGTAGCCCTTGCTGAAAGCACATCAAGGATCTGTTGCATTCTCTCCTCGGATGAGGATTTAATGCAAATATCATCGGCATAGCAAATAATGGAGTCACTGCCCTCAAGTGGTATATCGCCTAGTAATCTATGCATTAGGATGTTAAATAGCATGGGACTAAGTACGCTTCCCTGAGGTGTGCCGAGTTCAAACACTTTTGCATGAGTACTCTTAACACCCCTGAAGAAAACCTGAGCCGATCGATTGGATAGATACATTTGAATCCATGTTAACAGTTTTCCCTGAATACCAAAGCTAGCTAGTTGCTCAAGGATCATTTCTCTGTTCGCAATATCAAAGGCAGATTGAAGATCAAGAAATACGGTTTGCATGCCTGGTATTGAGTTTGTTAAGTATTCTGCAAAACAATGTTGACTGCTACGTCCTGGGAGAAATCCATACAGTCTGGGAGATAACTTAGCATGTATACGGTACATGAGTCTGTTCAGAATTATTCTCTTAAGTACTTTGCACAGACAGGAGGTCAAGGAAATTGGTCTGTATTTGTCAGTGTTGGATTTGGGTATAGGGATGATTAAACTTTTCGTCCAGGAGCTTGGGAGGATTCCTTGTGATAGACTGAGTCTATACAGGTGTAAGAGTGGGTTGCCTGGCACCTGCGCAATGAGGCGAAGAACACTGTATGTAATGCCATCCTCGCCAGGGGCTGTTGCCTTGCCTTTCACAAGGGCATTTCTCAGTTCCCACTCGGTTATTTCGGCAAAGTCGAATGGGTCAATAGCAGCACAGGCTACTGCTATATTGAATTTCCTATCTATTTTTGACTTGTCGAGATGGTCTTTTATCCCTTGTGGAAGTGAGCTCAGCTGAGAGTTTTCAGCCCACTGCTCCAGTAGCATATTAGCCTGTTCTTGTGGGCTGTGAAACTGCGGTGTTGTGGGAGCTTTACCTGTCAGCCTATTAATCTTTTTCCATACATCAGCCATGGAAGTTTGACTATTGATGCTTTGCAAAAATTGTTCCCAGTGTTTACTACGAATCTCAGTTTTTAGTTCTCTGAATTCTTTATTGGCTTTAAGAAACTGAATAAGATTGTCTGACGTCTTGTTATCTTTATAGCAATTGGCAAGCTCCTGAACTCGTTGGTGTTCCTTGGCTAGAATTGGGTCATTGATCCACCTCGGAGCATGGGGGGCTTGGGGGCTCTTTTTCTTCGAGAGTTTTCGTGAACAGACCCATGTGTTATAGTAGTCAGTGACAACTTTGATTAAATCCTGAGAGAAATTTTCAACTGTTGTTACTTCATATGTGTTGTACCAATCAAAGACACGTGCCTTGAAATGATGCTCCAGGCCCGGTGGGATGATTATTCTAAGCCTAGGTGTTTTAGGGGCTGAGTTGCTGTCAACAGTATAGTCAGTTCGGATTGCAAAGTGGTCACTAACTAATTCTCGTACCAGTGAAGTACAGACATTACCATGAACTAGATTTTTGCCAAATACGTAATCTAACCTGCCACCTCCCAAATGAGTTTCTATTTCTGTGTCATATACTGTTAGTGATCTACTATTAATGAAATGTTTGAATTCTTCCCCATTACTATTACGCTGGCTGTCTCCAAAGTGTGGGTGCCTTGCATTAAGGTCGCCCATGCATAACGTGCCTTAGTTGTGAAAATTGGGTAAAGAAACAGCCAGAAATTTTGACGATCTGGCATATATATTATATAGTGAAAAATACCCAGAGGCAGTCTGAATTTTTAAATGATGAAATTGAACATCAGTGTTCTCGGATTTTTTAACTAATTTATGTGGCAATGTTACCTTCACATATGTCAACAATCCAGTCATGGCTGTATTCACATAAGAATGATATCCCTTAATTGAAGGTGCAATTTTCATTTTAGCAGCAGCAGCAAAAGGTTCTTGCACGCAAATCACATCAATATTATATTTACGAATATAAAACTCTAGGTCACTCAGCCTAGGTTTAATACTACGCATATTCCATGATATGAATTTAATTGTGTGTCTATCCATATGTGAGTAGTGTATTATTATGTAATCTGTACTTCATGCGCTTATATCCATTGATATTACGGGATTTAGGTTCACATAAGAAACATATAACTTCATGAATAATGTACATTCTATTACAGATGATTGTCCTAAGCTTAAAAGTACTTTTAACCATGTCAAAGATTAGGTCTTAGCTTTGTCCCACTTCTTAGCACAGTCCCCTCGGTTGTTGTGCCGGGTGTACCTGGGGGGCTGGTGACGTCACTGGACTCCTCGTCTGACTCGGTGCCGCAGGGATCGTGGTAGTGTTCGTCGCTGCTGTCAGCGCTGACACGCCCACTCTGGTTATCAGCACTAATGTCATGGCATCGTATCTGCTCGCTCGTTTCTTTAACACTAATAGCAGCACTAGTATCTCGGCAATGACAGTCCCTGTTCATTTTTTCCTTGTCCTGTCTCAAGTTATTGTTTTCTTGTCTCAGAGCTTTGATTTCCTTTAAAAGCTCCTGCACATTTATGTCACTATGGTCAGCTGGCGTGACGTCACTTCTTCCACATGGTTGTGCGGGGGATTCCCCGGCCAGGCCTGCGGTCATCCCTGCCCGAGGGTGAGGGACGGCCGCCTCGGCGGGCGCCTGGGGGGGGAGGGGGGTCGCGGTCTTGAGCTCTGTGATGATTAGCATCATCTTGTCAACCTGCTCCTTCAACAACGCAACCGTGTCGTGTAGTTCGGCTACCTCTGCTTCCCCACTCGCCGACAGCCCCGGGAAGTCTCTGCGGCTGGTGACGTCACACACGGCACGGCTGGGCACTCCCCCGGCACGCTGGCCGCGGGTTGGGTTCGGAGGGCCGCGCTGGTCACTCGCGGTCGGTGCCGGGGCCACAGGGGGTGGGGGGGAGGGGCCAGGGCAGGGTGGGCCGTGCTGGGCACTCGCGGTCGGTGCTGCGGCCACAGGAGGAGGGGGGGGAGGTGCCAAAGTAGGGAGGGCTGTGCACCCCCAGTGCCAGGCAGTGACACCTGCCTTCCCACACCTGAAGCAGGATGGGACAAAGCTCGGTGCATCTGCAGCAGGCTCTCGCCCTGCAGCACTGCGAGGACACTCCTTGGCACTGTGTTGCTCGCCACATGCTGCGCAGCGTGCCTTATCCTTGCAATACTTAGCTACATGGCCGCTTCCCATGCAGTTGTAGCATATGACGGGGGATGCCCTCCACGGCCGCACGTGGCTGGTGGGCATGTATTTTCCGAAGAAATTGTATGTACTTGGAGGGGGTTGCTCTCCTTTCCATACGATGCGGATTCGGTTTAATGGTTGGCCATCCTTGTACACTCGAATGGCCTTGTGGACTCCATCGAGTGCATATGCATTATCAAGGTCAAGGTCCTTGTTATAATGTGTGACGAGGTATTTGTCATATTTTTCCGATTTCTTCTTTTCATCGCATGATTTGAAGGTAATACCTCCAATAAGTCCCCCGGTAAGGTTTTCTATATAGCTCTGCTGGGAGCGGGCGACATAGATATATGGCGAGGAGAGCGTGTCCCCTCTCACAAGGTCAATGGGTTTACCCCTCAGGTTCGAAGAGGGGTTGCCAAGGTCCTGTAGCCATTTCATTTTTTCTTTTTTCGTGGTGCCTTCAGGGAAGGCGAGACGGACGTAGTCTTTCCTCGGTGCGAGTGGCGTCTTGCTGGCGTTATTGGGCTCTCTTTTCTTTCTCTTTTTCTGGCCCACTAACGTGAAGCCGTCACCTCCTTGGTCAGCAGCGGCGTCACCCACCTGGGCATCACCATCATTTTGTGCCTCTTGCATGGCGATGGGTTCAGCGGTCCTGTCCACTGAATTACAGGCTGAAGCGCACTCTTCAGCCGGGGGAGGGGTGGGACAGCTATCCCGCGAGTCTTCCCCCTCAGTGTTTACTTTGCGGTTTTCCCCCATCGTGGGGTGATCCCCGTCCGACTAGAGAAAAGTTATTCTTTCAACCAATATTATACGTTGTAAAACCCCATTAGAGCAACAATAATAGGTAAATAGTAGATAATTATATCAATAACAAGTATTTCGCATATGATTTGTCATGCAAAAGGTATAAATAATGAATAGGAAAAAGATCGCGATTATTAGGTCCTTCACATTTTTACGCATATTTTCAGTCCGATTTTAACGTATAATGGCTCAATTTGTAGCTGAATAATAGTTCTATTACATGCTGCCATAAGGATTTGCAATATTTTTTGTGATTCTTGTAAAAGTGACTTATATTTTCAAAATCTCCTATTAGGGTGTTTAAATAGTCACTGGAAAATATTCAGAAAAAAAAAAATCGAAAATTCCGCTCCCTACGTTCCCTAGACAAACTATTTATCTACAACAAGAGCCATAATACATTTATTTTGGACTATATTTGTGTCCAAAAAAATCGCTTGAAAAAAATTAGTATACTTCCGAAATAACCGTCATTGACGTTTTTTTTTTCTCTTTTCATAATCATTATGGTACGAAAAAATTAAAAGGAGAAGCATAATATTCCTAAACCATAATTATATATCATCTACCTGCATTCCGAAGTCAACCGGACATTGCTAGCACGTTAAGGTTTCTCAAAATCTTTCGTATAGTGCAGAGTGGTGGCAGTGATCTGGGGGTCTATAGGCCTACATAGACCATTTTTAAAAATTTGTCAAAAATAAAATAAAATACAGCCATTTTGATTTCATGTCTGAATAGAACTCTCTTTCTACTATTATATGCAGAGGCCATTTTTTGAGAAGTTGAACTTACTTTTTTTTGGGTGAATATTTTCCAATGACTATTTAAACACCCTAATAGGAGATTTTGAAAATATAAGTCACTTTTACAAGAATCACAAAAAATATTGCAAATCCTTATGGCAGCATGTAATAGAACTATTATTCAGCTACAAATTGAGCCATAATACGTTAAAATCGGACTGAAAATGTGCGTAAAAATGTGAAGGACCTAATAATCGCGATCTTTTTCCTATTTATTATTTATACCTTTTGCATGACAAATCATATGCGAAATACTTGTTATTGATATAATTATCTACTATTTACCTATTATTGTTGCTCTAATGGGGTTTTACAACGTATAATATTGGTTGAAAGAATAACTTTTCTCCAGTCGGACGGGGATCATATTGTCCTTTTCTCGGCGCGGCCGGGCCGTCAAAGAGGGATGACTCACGCTCTTTACCTAAGGAGAGAAAAAAATGCACAACTCTACGGGGCCGCGTAGCCATTTTTCACGACCCATCCGACTTTGCCGAAATAACCGAGTGCCAGGCAACCCACTCTTACACCTGTATAGACTCAGCCTATCACAAGGAATCCTCCCAAGCTCCTGGACTAAAAGTTTAATCATCCCTATACCCAAATCCAACACTGACAAATACAGACCAATTTCCTTGACCTCCTGTCTGTGCAAAGTACTTGAGAGAATAATTCTGAACAGACTCATGTACCGTATACATGCTAAGTTATCCCCCAGACTGTATGGATTTCTCCCAGGACGTAGCAGTCAGCATTGTTTTGCAGAATACTTAACAAACTCAATACCAGGCATGCAAACCGTATTTCTTGATCTTCAATCTGCCTTTGATATTGCAAACAGAGAAATGATCCTTGAGCAACTAGCTAGCTTTGGTATTCAGGGAAAACTGTTAACATGGATTCAAATGTATCTATCCAATCGATCGGCTCAGGTTTTCTTCAGGGGTGTTAAGAGTATTCATGCAAAAGTGTTTGAACTCGGCACACCTCAGGGAGGCGTACTTAGTCCCATGCTATTTAACATCCTAATGCATAGATTACTAGGCGATATACCACTTGAGGGCAGTGACTCCATTATTTGCTATGCCGATGATATTTGCATTAAATCCTCATCCGAGGAGAGAATGCAACAGATCCTTGATGTGCTTTCAGCAAGGGCTACAGAGTGTGGCTTGATAATATCGACTGAAAAAACCAAGACACTTAACCCTAAAACAATCCCTCTGCCAAGGTTTCACATCAATGACGTTGAGCTAGATCTCTGTCACCAATACAAATATCTCGGGGTGGCTGTTAATGATGCAGAGTTCATACAAAACCTGAAGAAAAGGCTGTGGGAACGTCTGAAGCCACTTAGGACACTTGTCGGCAAAGACCATGGTA
>NC_091564.1:24679724-24684724 GCF_042767895.1 Penaeus vannamei | reverse complement strand
CACACATCCACATACACACATATACACACATACACACACACACACACATGCATACACACCCATATATACATACATACATACATATATATGTGTGGGGGGGGTGCGAATGTTTATATATGTGTCAGTGTGTGTGTGTGTAGTTAGATAGTCCTCAATTTACGTTGCCTTTTATTGCGATATTTCGCTTGAACGTTAGTATTTCAAGGCTCTCGCTTTTTACGGTACGAGTGATTCGAAGTATCACTATTCACGAGCAAATATTTGGTGCGTCGGTGAGCGGTTCTCAGGATTTCGAACGCGTCTCGCGCCTCCCCACCCCCCAACCCCTACCCCACCCTCAACTCCCTCCCTACATAGTGTTCATTGTGGGGCTGTTACCCGTCCATGCTTCGGCATTTTTGCTTTTCTTACGAAATATTGACCTCACAGTGTCTCTCAGGATATCAAGCCATGATGAAGACCGCAAAAAATAAAGAGAGCGCCAGAGTATCTCATTGCTCCGGGACTACAGCGCTTGGATTATCGATATTGCCCAAGCTCTCGACTTGCCGTATTTTAGGCGCAAACAATCCAAGCCAACAAGAAGATGAAGACAGTTAGTCTAGGTTCCCAAAAAGAACGCTCTTGTCATTGTTGCTCTTGTAGCACCATGATCGAAACAATGGAAAATTGCTGTATGGAATGAAGAACATATCACACGTTGACGCCAGCGAGTCTAATTGATTGGTTATACTCGCCCTTTGTAGACTTTGCTTTTCTATCACCATTTTCGGCTCTGTACGCCTTCGGGCTCATGCTCGGACGTGGGCAGAGCTTTACCTCTCTGTTAGCCATGATTAGGCAGGTTGTTACCCCTCCCTCCCATGTCAACGCCCTCAGGGCCTGTTCAGTTTTACATTAGCTTGTGCTAGACTGAATATTAGCCTTCTATCCCCTTGATGGTGTGGCATGATTGAGATTCATGTCATTAATACATTGACAGTCAGTGGTGTTTATCCATCACATTGGAAATGTGGTATCATAACATCTATTTTCAAATCCGGCGATACAGACGAAATGAATAATTAGTTGCAAACTAATTAACAGCGTTTTTGGAAGAGAATAACCTTGTATCTAATAGGCAACAAGGCTCCAGGAGTAAACTAAAAACCAAAACAGCGTTTTTGAGTCACAAATGAAATTCATAACAACACAGACAATAACCAGATAAATTTGCTCACTCTACGTGACTTATCAAAGGCCTTTGATAGCGTTATCAATGAAGTACTTCTTAACAAACTAACAAATCACGGAATCGATAACTTTCGTTCAACATTTCTTGTCCGCGAGAACCCAAACAATCAAAGTCCATGGAAGAAGTATCATCAAGGCAACAAGTTTCATTCGGTGTTCCACAACCCTCCATCCTAGGCCCAATCTTATTCATTATATTCATTAATGGTCTTCTTATTCAGTACGCTGATGACTCTCATTAGTTGATCAGACCCTTACAGAAGCAAAACAATACTTCTACATGAACGGCCTGAAGTTGAAACCACAGAAAACTATGTATTTTTATAGATAGCCGTCAGATCATCGCAAAAATACTCACAGATACAGTTATAGAATTCCAAGGTTGCTACATCAAATCCAACACAACAGTAAAAAATCTACGAGTATATATAGACATACATGACATTTGAGACACACATTGACCACATATACAGAAAAGTAATGGGTACTCCGATGTACTTAAATCACATCAAGAATAGCACTTAGTATAATTAATTACTGCCTAAACATCTGGGTCTCCACAATTACAAAGGATACAGAAGCTAAAAAACTTTGCAACAAGGAAATATAAATATATATGACCACATCACACCACATATCAACAAACTAAAATGGCTAAAAGTACAACAGTAATACAATTATGACACATATATTCTAATCCTTGAAACCATACAAGGAAATTGCCCAAATTGGCTATTACCTACACAAACAACAGTTAACACAATGGGTATCCATACAATGCAAAATAACTGTTTATATATCAAAATATCTAATACAGAAACCGGAGTAAGAAATATGTAAATCCGAGGACTGGTGATTTGGAACCAGTTACCAGAGAATATTAGAAATATTTTCAACTAAAAGACATTTAAAACTAAAGTGATAAAACATTACTGAAATAATGACACCAGGCGCTTAAACATCAAGCCAAGCACATTTCAATCACATGAGATTAGTGTTCTGTGTAATTTTGTTTCACAAGTACTGTATGATATCTATGTTCAAAGCATCTTGTTACATAGTGTAAACACCATATATATAAATAGAATCCACATTATAACTAATGGAATAAAGTGTTTTGAATTTGAATATGAACTCTCCCTCTCTCTCTTCTTGCCTCTTTCCCTTTCCCATTCTCTCTCTCTCTCTCTCTCTCTCTCTCTCTCTCTCTCTCTCTCTCTCTGTCTCTCTCTCTCTCTCTCTCTCTCTCTTTCTCTCTCTCTCTTAAAATAATGTATCGACGATGAGGCATTGCTATCGGTATCGATATATTAGAATCGCTTTCGACAATTTCCAAGTAGCCTTAAACAAATTTATTTATCGATACCCAATACTGTATATATGTATATATACACATATATATGTAAATAAACAAAGCATACACACAAACAAACACACACACACACGCACACACACATATATATACATATACAGATATATACATTTATATACATATACACATATATGTGTGTAAATATAGATATACTTATGTGTGTACATACATGTATACATATATATATATGTGTATATATATATATATATATATTACATATATTATATATATATTACATATATATATATATATATATATATATATATATATATATATATATATATACACACACATTAGTGTGTGTGTGTGTGTGTAGGTGGGTGTATGGGACAGACGATATCTGCCACGTTTTCTTTTTATGTGAAAGTGTGACAGGGAAAATCATTATCAACACGAGATAGCAATGATCCCATCATTAATAGCAAGCACCATAAGAGTCCTACTAGGGAATGAGAGTAGCTTCCGCTTCCATTGATGATACCTGCAACTATCATTCTGCGCCTTCGAGAGAACTGCCCTTTCAATATTTAACTGGTCCTTAAAAATTCTATGCGTAAACTTATGTATCTCCCACATTAAACGTTTTACATCACTATATCTATCCTAGCATAATAGATGCATATACAGTGTCCCTAAAACAGTGACACACACTTCCAATTAGCAACTCTTACACTCGGACGCGTTATCAAAACAAAGCAGACACAAATCAAATGGACATAATATGAATTAAAATGCCATTACTGATGTACCTAGTTGATAATAAGTCACTGAATATAATTTATACTGAAGAATGTTACAAGAAATTTTGAAAAGCGATTTCTGCCTTCAAGATCTGTTAGCTGAAATATTATTTTCCATACTATATGGCAAATAATAAAGATGCAGATAATGATGATTATGATAATGATAATGATTACCATCTTCCTAATCATCATTATCATCACCATTACCGTTATCATGTCAATATTACTGACACTGTCATTATTATTGTTATTGTTGTTATTACTATCATGCTGTTTTATTATGATGATGACAATAATGATAATGATGATGATAATAATACTGAAAATAACAGATAACAGAATTCACCTCGTCAACAGCAAAAAGAGTAAAGCAAAGTTACTGAAAAGTGAAAAAGACCTCAGTAATCCCTTAGTAATAGGTATTATATTCACAGAATGAAATTAATGAATGAAACACATATTCTCTAGCATGCCTACCATTGTCAATATGTAATGTATGACATAAAATAAGTTTTTTCTTGGCACAAAATTAAATTTTCCTCAAAATAGTGTTTATTCAAAATATTTTTGTATGAATAATCCCATAATAATTTATCTGTTATGATATAATCTCATCTAATTATCAAATGCTAAATTTATATAGATAGATACTGGGTAGTAAAAGATTTAGATTTATCAGCTTTAGTTTTACTAATTTGCCTGGTTAATGGAATCTTAATCATTTCAGTACATTTGAATTGTATATTAGGATTATGGCCCGGGAAATTTCATCTAAGTTTGGCATAATTCGCAAGTGCAAGAAGATCTATGAGGATGGCAACATTACTCGTAGATGCTTCTTTTATTCTGCATCATTTTGAGTACTGATCTCCTGTATGGTTATCAGCTGCAGAGTCGCAAATAAGACTGCTGATAGCTCTTTCATTTCCACTAAATTTCTCCTGTCTGACTTGAATTTGGATATTGAGCATCGTGGGGTTATTGGGACTCTCTCAGTCTTATACAAGATTGTATCCAACAATTCACATCCCCTCTTTAAGTTTTTACCTGATTTTCATCAACCTGCACGAGTTACTAGAAGTTCTATGACCCTCAGTTTAATAACATTTGATATGAGTCGATCGTCCATTTTCTAGCTTTTTTGCTGCCATTTGTAGGCTTAGGAATAAATTGCCTTCAGAAATTGTAATCTCCGTCTCTTGATAAGTTTAAAAGATCAGCTAACATGTTTTTCGTACGTAAATAACTGACTTCTATCTTCTCATTCTTTCTTAACTGTATCTTGACCTGCACTGACAATTTTGATGGTATAAATTTCGATTTCTTCAGTGTGCCTTTTTTGTAGCTAACAATAATAATAATAATAATAATTATAATAATAATAATAATCAATAACTAAATGGAGTATTAAATACATTTATTATTGTTAATACCTGCAATAGTCAATCCATTAACATATATGATCCATATTTTTTCAAATTTTAAACTATGATCATCAGACAGAATATATAGACATAAATTGAAAAATATATAAGATGCAACAGGCACCCAATCAATCAATCCATGATCGGTGCTACACATATGTTCGACTGAACAGAGTAATACTGATACCGAAAAAAATGAATTCTAGTTTCTTCTGATATTGAAATACC
>NC_091564.1:24624141-24629141 GCF_042767895.1 Penaeus vannamei | reverse complement strand
CGTTAGAGGATAGTATGGCAGCGAAAAGTGGGAAGCAAATGAAGTAGAGCAGAGATGAGTAAAATGGGAAGGGTTAAGCGATTGAATGAACTGTATTGTATCTGTAACTAGGGAAGGAATTGGGACATTGTTCAAGGAAAGCAGAAGTGGCTATTGGGGAAATTGGAGTAGGATCTGGGGGATGAGAAAAGGGGACAGGAGAAGATAGTTAAGTATCATTAAGAATGTCTGGAGGGGACGGGTCTGGAGAAGGACACTGTTGTGATAGAGGGGATTCGTGTGAGCATTTAGGTGGGGGCGTTAGAGAGGGTGAGGTATGTTGGGAGGGTGTAAGAGGAAGGGTAAACTTGAGGAGGTGGATGGATATCGGCAAATACTTTGAATGTAGGAATAGGAACAGAGGGATTGGGGGATGGAAGGGGGAGCGGTATGTTCCTTAGGTCATCTTTAGGAAGTTTTGGATGTCTGGTGGGGAGTTAGGAGGAGAGGACTGAGAAACAAAGGTTCTCTTGTGAGAAAAAATGCTATAGGTATCTAAGGAGTAGAAGAGAGTGGAGTGTAACGTTTAGGTTGCCTGGTGCGACAAGTAAAGTGAGGAGGAGGGGTAGGTATCAGGGAAGTGGTAGAGATTGGAGTATCTGGATTTAGACTGGAAAAGGAATTTGACTGGGAGATAGGGTGTGTAGGGGTAGGATGGTTCAGGGTATTGCGTAGATATACTAGGGGAGCAAGGTGAAGGACTGTTTTAGAATAAGTTGAGAGAAAAACATCGTTGTCAGTCTTCCTGTCTGGACATATATAGTGAGGCCTTGTTTGAATCTGAGAACTGCTACCTCACATTCGAGCTTATGAGGTAGGGCAGCTCCTATAAAATACATTATGGGAGTCTCCACAGTTGACATACACGTCACTGAGCAAGGCAATTTGAACAATCATGACCAGGTTGGGCACATAGAGGGCAGCGGGCTGTAGAGCGACAGGGTTTGGCTGGGTGGCCAAGACGCCATGTTCCTGACATTGACGAGGAAGGGGTCGATATGGTTGGACATGGTAAGATATTCCACCAATATAAAATTCATGGCGGAGGTAATGTCTATGCAAGCTAATCTTGATAATATTGACATGGGACTCTGGCCTCTGGGAGGAATAGGGTAACTGTACCGCCACTGCATCATAATCAGCAAAGCAGGTAAGGTCATTTTTACAATCAGACCAGTTCTTGTAGATAGGACAAACATTTTTTGGGGGAGGGGGTAGAAACAATTACAGTACAAATATTAAGAGAGGGGTGAGGTTTGGCTGGAATGGGTTTGCCTGTGAGATAAGTTAGGGTAGATAGTACTAGAGTTTGGGATTCAGATGTAATTGTGACAAGGTGTGAACGATCGGAGCGACTGAGAAAGATAACCTTGCCTACTTGTTTCTGCAGGCACTGTTGAAAGAGAAGGGTATTCTCAGGGGGGGGGGGATCACAAAGAATCGATCCCATTTGGCTGGGCCAAAGAGAGTACTCAAAAGGTTTGGAGAGGTAGAGGCTGTAGAAGAACGAGGGCGAGAGTAAGATGGGGTGGTGTGAAGTGGAGTAATTCTGTGGGTGGGAGGACAGTAAGGATGATGAGTAGTAATAAGGGAAAAGGGGGTAGCTATTAAAGAAGACTGTGCAGTATGAGATGGAGAGGAGAATGTTGGGAAAGAGGAAGAGGTGCATTCTGGATGATGAGTAATAACTTGGGTGGGTGGTTTGGAATTGATAGAGTTGTCAGTAAACATCGAGGGAGGGGTATCAGTATCAGTGGTCGGAGCCTTGGTCAAAGAAGGGGCAGGGCTCGGAAAAACATCTAAATCGAATTCACATAGGCTAGTTGACGAAGGGGAAAGTCTTAATGCCCCTATTAAGGATAAAGTATTTTCATTATTGGCCATGGTGAGCCTGAATAAAATGGGTAAAGGCTAACCACTTAACCAAGGGAATACCATGCCTATGGCTCCCGGAAGCCGTTCATGACTGACACAAAGCCAGTCTTTTGTCCTTTCAGCACGGCTCTTGCACGTTAGGAATGGGACAAAAGGGGATAAAGATGTGGAAGAGGGAAGAGGGAGAAGAGACCAATAAAATGAGCAATGTATTGGGAGGGCACACAATGATGGTTAATGGTTAATGGTTTAAAACTAAATAAATGTGCTAGAAATCTAAGGTCATATACTACAGAAAAGTATATTAAAGGAGGGATGAAGGGTGATAGTTGCTATGGTAATCTTGAAAGGTTAAAGATGGGTAAAGGAGTTGCTGTGTTAATGGGCTATGGTGGGTATAGGTATGGGAATTACATAAGGGTTTCACGTGTGTATCCAGGAGGGAGTGTAAATGATAGAGGGGATGTAGGGAGAATGTATGTGTAGTTGGAGATGAGGGGGGTGGGTTGTGTTGGGAGGGAGTAGGAGGAAGTAGTGCAGGGAGATGGATATCAGCATTAGTTGGAGTTGAGGGGGATGGGTTGTGTTGGGAGGGAGTAGGGCTGTGGGGGGAATATGAGTAGGAGAGGGATGGATATCGGGAGGATGGATATTGGTAGAAGGCAGAATTGAGGGGGTTAGGTTGTATTGAGAGGGAGTGGGAGGAAGGGGTGTAGGGGGAATATGAGCAGGAAGGGGATGGATATCGGCAGTCACTTCGAGTGTGTCTCAAGCATATAGCTTTGAATGTCTTCCATAGTTTCTGCAGTGGAGTTGGTTGGAGAGTTTGTGAGGCAAGGATTTTCTTATGAGGGGGGGGGGGGGGGAGAGACTGGTGTCTGAGGAATAAAGGCAAAGGTAGGTGGAGGTGAGTGTGCTGTAGTCTACTGCGGGTAGTCCGGGAAGGGATAGGGGATGGTGTTGAGGCTGTAGTTTAAATTGGAGCTGAACTTGAGACTGGAGTGTATGGACTTATAGTGGCAAAAAAATTTGACTGGGGGAGGTAGAGTGTATAACTGGAAGTGGGGAAATAAGTAGATATAGGGGAGGGGGTAGCAACATCTTGGGGAGGAGAAGGAAGGGCTAGAGCGAGCGACATTACTAGAGTAGGAATTATGAGAAACTTTGTTGGCGTGCTTCCTGTCTGGCTTCGTGTACAGTGAGACCATTTTTGTATATGAGAGTTGTTACCTCAGACTCGGACTTGTAAGTGGGACAGCCTCTATAAAATACACTTTGGAGGCCGCCAAAGACAGCACATGTGCGTGTATGTGCAGGGCAAGTTGATCAGTTATGACCGGGTTGGGCACATGCTATAATGCTATACCTTCTGTTTCAGATGTAACTGTTACAAGACGGGAACGATCGGGTCAGGTACGGAAAAGTACTCTGCCCACTTGTTCTTGGAAGAGTAATCAGCTGTAGGGGGATCACGAACAATCCGTCCCATTTGGCTGGGCTAAATAGAGTATTAAAGATATTGGCGGAATTGTGGGTGGCAGAAGGACGGTGACACGTGGACGAGGGAGTGTTGTAGAGGGGGGTAGTATTACGGAGAGATGGAGAATAAGGCTGCAAAGTAGTAATAAGGGAAGATGAGGTGATTGGTAAAGAAGGTTGGGGGGGGGTAGAGTTGATGAAGTTGGGGAAGTTGGGAGAGTAGGTGTCTAGTAGGCATTGAGAAGTGGGTAGTAGTTGTAGTGTTCAGAGTCGTGGTCAAAGGAGAGCCTTCAGTCGGGGAGCGGGGAGAGTTTGAATAATTGGGGCTATTTGATGAAGGAACAAGCCTCATTGCCTCTAATATGGGTATTACATCTTCATTACTGGCCATGGAAAGCCTTGGCTATGTTGGGGAAATTAAGTCCACCCCTCAGGGTCCCCTTGAGGGATAAGGGCTAAACAACAAAACGGGGAAATACCATGCCCATAATTTCCTCAGGCCGATCAGGACTAGCACAAAGTCAGCCTTTCATCCTTTATTAACGGCTCTTACACCTTAGGAAGTAGATAGAAGGGGTTGGAGTTGAAGGCTGAGGTCCTAGGCAGGGAGATCACTACATTGGGTCTCAATCTCCATCTCCTAAGCCCCCTCACAACAACAATGGGCAAGGGATTGGGGGAGGAGGGGTACAATGATTCTGATACGTATCAGAAGGATATGGGCGAGTCAAGTCAAGGTTCTCGCCCATATCCTTCTGGTACGTATCAGAGACCACCTACTGAGGCATCAGAGGCTGGAGCAAGTCCACAATAGACCTTATCCTTGCGCTTTGAGACATTGTAGAGCGCGGTCGTGAGTTCAGGCGTGGACTGCTTGCAGCCTACATCGACCTCAAGAAGGCATTCGATACACTCTGGGAGATCCTGAGACTGAGAGGAATTCCAACAAGGATTACTGGACTAATAGGAAGTCAGTATAGTGGTACTGAAAGTGCTGTAAAATGTGGTGGGGGGGCTCTGTCGAGCTTCTGTCCTGTTAGTTCAGGAATGAGGCAAGGTTGTGTCCAACACTTTTCAATTGCACCGAGACCTTTTTAAATACTGATGGTCGCTGCACCTAGTTGCTGCTAAATAATAGTGTTTTAATTTTAGATATCTTATTGCCAGAACACTTACTGAATTAACAGAATCCATGCTACATTACATTCTTCAATATAGAACATGAACTAAACACAAAATTCCAATGAGGTTACAGTGAATATATAGATGCCTTATCATTGTACCCTTCCTCCCCCAATCCCTTGCCCATTGTTGTTGTGAGGGGGCTTAGGAGATGGAGACTGAGACCCAATGTAGTGATCTCCCTGCAAAGGGATTGTGACATCCCTTTTATCTAGACTAACTGCTGGGGGTCTATCTGATACAATTGTTCAAAATATTCAGTCCAACGATCACGAACCCCACCATGATCTAATATGATCTGTCCATCCACTGATCAGACTGCAGACATCCGTGACGAGGGATTGGAGTTAAGTTTTCTCAGGGTTTGGTAGGCAGGACGAAGGTCATATACTAGGAAATGGTTTTCTACCTCCAGCAAGGTCCCT
>NC_091564.1:24614141-24619141 GCF_042767895.1 Penaeus vannamei | reverse complement strand
GATTGCATATACTTCTGTAGTGAGAACACTAGACTCGGGAGGTAGAGGGTATTTACATGTTTAGGTTGGGAGGATGACTGCAAAACCTGCTCCAAATGTGGTTTTGGAGCCATTTGTTTAAACATGCATATTTGAGGAATGAAGAGGAATATGGTTAAGAAAATGAGTGAGAAGAACAGAGGGAGGTATATCTGATTTTGGTGGGTCAGGATATGCCAAGGAGTAAAATTGGGGGCAGGGTATATGCCATGGAGGAACCGAATTGACAGAGAAGGGTAGGGGTTGGAGAATTGGAAAGGGGAAATGGGAAAGGAGAATATTCATGCGGACAATAAAAGGAGTTGGTATACGGGGATATGAGGTAAAGGTAGAAATTAGGGATTGGGGAATTGTTAATTTGGTGAGGGAATGTTGGTGAAACCGTGCAGAGCATCGGAGAGAGAGAAGGGTACGGCGTCGAGAGAGAGATGGTATGCTTGACTCAGCATGCAGGCTCTCAACTAGGGAGGAGCAGAATGCTTCTAATGCTAATCAGAGACCATTATGATGAACTGTATCTATTTGATAGAGAAGTGTGGTTGAAGCAGATGAGTATACATGGCATTCATAATCAAGAGTAAAGAGGATCAAGGTTGTGTGAAGATAGAGGAGAGTTTTGCAGTCTAACCCCATGATATGTGGAACAGAGTTTGCAGAATTCAAAGGTGTTTTTGAGCTCTTTCTTTAATGGAGAAAATATGGTCTTGCCAGGACAGTCAGGAGTTGAAGATTACTCCAAGGAACTTTCCTGAAGAGCGGTATTGTAGAGGAGTGCCGTAAAAGTAGAGAGGAGGTTAGGGTTTTGCACGTTTGCGTGAGAAGAGGATAGAAAAGGATTTGGTGGTGGAGAAACGAAAACCGTGATTAGTGGCCCAGGAAGATGTTGATGATATTGCTGACTGGAGGAGTTGTGGAGAGAAGGTATGGATGGACTGGAGGCATAGATGATTAAATCATCAACATAAAGTGATGATTGGGTTCCTGGTGGTAAAACTGATATAATCTTGTTCATAGCTATAAGAAATAAGGTAGAGCTGAGAACACCTTTGATGGAACACCTTTGATCAGAGGGTAAGAGGATGAAGTGGAAGAAGCAATCTTGACTTTAAAGGTGCTATTGGAGAGGAAAGATTTTATAAAGAACCCCATGTTTCTGCGTATGCCTAGAGAGGACAATCGTTGTAGGATATGATACCGCCATGTGGTATCATATACTTTCTCTAGGTGGAAGAATATTGCTATGGTGGATTCATGGCGTGCAAATGGGGTTAATATATAAGTCTCAAAATGGGCAAGGGGGTCTGCTGTGCTTTTGGTACGGCGGAATACAAACTGTGAAGAAGAAAGAAGGTAATTTGATTCTAGGTACCATATTAGTCGTGAGTTTACCATTCGCTCTAGTAGCTTACATAAGCAGCTTGTTAAAGCAATGGGGTGGTAATCTTGTGGGTGGGTACCCGATTTGTTTGGTTTTAAGAAAGGGAGAATGAAGTGAGGAGGGAAATATCCCGTTGTCCAAATTTGGTTATAAATCTTTAAGAGAAAGGATAAAGAGGATGATGGGAGGTGTTTTAGCATACAGTAGTGTATACGGTCTGGGCCTTCATGGGTACTGCGGCATGATTGTAAGGCAGTGTGCAATTCTGAGGAGGAAAAGGGAGTATTGTATGGTTCATATGAAGAGAGAAAATGTGATAGGACTTCATTCTTTGATGATCTTAATGGAAGTGAATTGTGGAGAAAGATGAGAGCCACTACTAACTTGGCTGAAATAATCACCCAGTCAATTAGCAACTTGGAAAGGATCTGAAATGTGAGTATTTCTGATATAGAGGACTGGGGCTGGATGGGGAGGGTGTTTGCCTGATATTTTGTGAACACGTCGCCAGACAGCTGATACAGATGTTTTGGATGTGATTGAGTAGACGTATGTTTTCCAGCTCATTATTTTACTATTTCATATTGTACGTCGGACATGGGCTGACGCTTTCTTAAAGGATATGAGAGCGGATAGTTGGTAGGGGGTGTCTCGTTTATATCTTTAGCTATTCCATGCTGCGCGTTTTTGGCGGAGCGCCTTTTTACATTCTGCGTTCCACCATGGAACGCATTTAGACATATAAGGTCTAGCGGTTTGGGGAATGGCTGTGTAGGCAGCTCTTAAGACCTGTGTTGAGAATTTTTGTATTTTGTCAGAAATGGGTGATAAGAGAGATGATGGGTGAGTTATGGTAGCATGAGAGGTGAAAGTTTGCCAATCAGCTCTATCAAAGCCCCATCTTGGGGGTTAGGAAGTGGGATATAGGAAGTAGGGGTAAGGAGGGTTGGAAAGTGGTCAGTATAGGGGTATTGGTCTAGCAAATGATAATCTAAGTAAAGAGAAGGAGAGCATAGAGAGAGGTCCAGGCATGAAAAGGATTGAGTACACATGTCAAAATGTGTGGGGCAGTCAGAGTTAAGGATAATGAGGTAGGTTGTGGAAAGGAAATAGTCTAGGGATCTACCACATGAAGTTGTGATGGTATCTCCCCAGAGAGTGTGACGGCAGTTGAAATCACCTGTTATGATGAAGGGTGATTGTAGTTGAGAGAGTAATGTTTTGAAAGCATTAAAGTCAATAGGAATAGAGGGAGAAAAGTAAACTGAAATAACTGTTATACATCGTTGGAGAAAAATACAAATAATAGTGCAAGGAATAGTGGTTTGGACAGAGGGTCTAGTGTATGGATTTTTTTGATGAATTAGTATTGAAGATTGAGTGATAGAGTGACGGAATGATACGAAATGGTAATTTGGAATTGGTACTGGGTGATGTGTTAAAAAGTTTTCTTGTAGATAGATGATGGATGGGCTGTAGGTAGATATGAGATGTCGAAGGTTAAGTCTGAGAGCAGAAACCTTGAAGGTTCCATTGTACTAAATCCATGATTATTTGATGGGTGATAGCGATAGGTATGGTTGTCTTAATAATAGATTAGGTATCTGGGGGTTGAGGTAAAGGGTCAGGAGTAGTTGAAGGAGTAGTGTTCTGGGGTTCAATAGGGAAGATGGGGTCTGGGGGAGAGTATTGTGATAAAAGAGATTCAAATGTGTATCCAGGGGGGAGTGGGAGGGATAGTAGGGAAGGGTAGGATTTTGGGGTTAGTATAGGTTTAGGAGGTTGAGAGGATGAGGTTTGTGTAGACAGATGGGGTTTTGGAGGGGGAAGTGGTTTGAGTGGTTGGAGGATGAGGTATGTTGGGAAGGGGTAAGGGGAGAAGGGGTATGGGGGGTAGGTGTAGGAGGGTAGGGGTATGGAGGGTAGGGGTAGGAGGAGTAGGGGTTAGGTGGGGTAGGGGTTGGGGAAGAGGGGTTAGGGGGGTAGGGGTTGAGAGAGAGGGGTTAGGGGGGTAGGGGTTATGGGGGTATGGGTAGGGAGGATATCAAAAGGAGGAGGATGGGCGTCTGCAGTCACTCTAATTGTGGGTCGAGTAGGGATAAAGGTATTAGAGGGTGTTTGAGAGACAGGGTTATTTTCTTGGACTGTGTTCAGGGAAGGAAGGGATTTTGGTTTGGGTAAGGGTGGTCAGGTGGATGGGGTGTGTTGGGAAGGTGTAGAAGGAAGAGGGGTTGGGGGGATGTCAGGAGGAGGAGGATGGATTTCAGCAGTCACTTTGAATGTGGCTGGAATCTGGGTAGAGAAATTGATGTATGGCTGGGAGAGAGGAGCTTTTTCTTATACCATACAAAGAAAGTTTCTAATGTCTTCAAGGGTTTCTGGAAGGGAGTTGGGTAGGGATGTTTGGGAAGTGAAGGATCTCTTATGAGGGGGTGAAGAGTGGGTAGGTATTTGAGGATATGAAAATGTATTTGAAGGTGTGTATGAGGTAGGTGAAGATGGGGTAGGGCATTTAGTTTGTTTACTACGGTGTGTAGCGAGTTTAGGAGTAGATATAGGGGGGTTGTGGTTATTGAAGTATCTGGGTTTAGGATGGAAAAAGGGTTTGATTGTGAAATAGGGGTAAAGGTGGTAGGGTGAGGTATAGTGGGGGTTGTGGATATTGAAGCATTTGGGTTTAGGATGGGAAAAGGGTTTGATTGGGAAATAGGGGTAGAGGTGGTAGGGTGAAGAGTAGGAGGAAGATGTATTGTTGAAGATGTAGAGATAGTTTGGGTGGAGGGGTGGGAGGGAAGAGGGGTAGAGGGTTGGATAGTATTGGAGTAGGGTCTGATCGAGAAACCTCGTTTGCGCACTTCTTGCCTGGCTTCTCGTAGGGTAAGGCCAAGTTTGTGTCTGAGAACTGCTACTTCTGATTCAAATTTGTAGGTAGGGCAACTCCTATAAAATACATAATGTGGGCCACTACAATTGGCACATGTACAAAATTTTGCAGGGTAGTTTGCGCAACCGTGACCAGGTTGGGCACATAGAGGGCATCTAGCTGTGAAGCGACAGTGCTTTGCAGGGTGGCCGAAATGCCAGCATCTATGGCATTGCCGGGGAGGGGGTCGATATGGTCTGACTTGGTACGATTCTCCACCGATGGTAATGTTGGCAAAATTAGTGTGGAACTTTCGGTGGCCACTGGGAGGGATTGTGTAGCACTGTACTGATGTTGCATCATATTCTGTAAGCAAGTCTAGCAGTTCTTCACAATCTGACCACTCCCATAAATACATAGGGCATTTATTTGGGGGAATGGAAACAGTTCCTGCACAAGTATTAAGGGAGAAATGGGGTTGTACAGGGATAGGCTTACCGGTGAGGTCAACCAGGTTAGATATTGCTCGGGCTTGAGCCTCAGATTCAACTGTGACAAGGCATGAACAATCAAGACAGTTGCGGAAGGGGATCTTGCCTACTTGTTTTTGAAGGCATTTTTGGAAAAGTAGGGTATTGTCAGAGTACTGGGCTGTAGAGGGAATCACGAAAAATCTATCCCATTTGGCTGGGCCAAACAGTGTATTTAAAAGAGTAGCAG
>NC_091564.1:24547870-24550370 GCF_042767895.1 Penaeus vannamei | reverse complement strand
TCCTATCTTACCTGCTCTGCAATCTGTGCCTCAAGTTTTGCAATCTCTGCTGGATCTGCTGCCTTCTTTTCTGATGGGGCTTTACCTGCAAACTGCTCCTTAAACTTGTTCACAGTCTCATCATCAATTTGGATGATAAGGGGTTTGGGCTCCTGTATCTTGTGACCAGCTGGCAACAGACAACAAAAGTGACCAGGTAGGCGAGTCTGTTGTGATGAGAGGTTCAAAAACCCACGGATGTTCTTGGCTATTTCTGGCATGTAAGGGTCTGCAATTATTGACACTAAACAGACTAAGTTGGCAGCAATGGCAATGACAGATGCCCCACGTTCCTTCTCTTTTTCTGTCCGATTGGGTTTGACCAGTTTGTAAGGTTCATGTTCCTGAATATACTGGTTTCCAATCTTTGTAATGGACAGGATGGCCCGAAGACCATCACGCTGCCTATTATTGGCTAAAGCTGTTGTGTAATGCTTAAGTTCCTGATTTACTGCTGCCATCAACATAAAATCTGACTCATCCGGTTTGGCTTCGGGGATGGCTGCTTCAAAGAACTTGAACACAAAGGACAAAGCTCTGTGAATGAAGTTGCCAAAGTTATTCAGCAATTCACTATTATTCTTAGTCTGAAGATCTACCCATGAAAAAGCTGTATCTTGTGCTTCTGGCCTTAAATACAGCAGATAGAATCTCCAAACATCACTAGGAATGCCTGTTTCAATGGCCTGGTCACCAAACACCCCTACTCCTCGACTTTTAGAGAACTTTCCGTCTTCATAATTCAGATATTCAGTTGCAACAAGATAATTAACCATAGTCCAGTTTTCCCCTGTTCCAAGTTGAGTAGAGGGAAATACCACACTATGGAATGGAACATTATCCTTGGCCATGAACTCATAATAATTAACTTGGGAAGGATTCTTCCACCATTTCTCCCATTCATTAGTATAATTAGCTGTAATACTAACATAACCAATAGGTGCATCAAACCAAACGTAAAAGACCTTGTCTTTGAATCCATCTAGAGGAACAGGTGTTCCCCATTTCAAGTCCCTTGTGATACATCTAGTTTTCAATCCATCCCTTACCCAGGTGTCACAAATCACTTTGGCATTATTTGTCCATTGTTTTGAGGACGTGCTAAGCCATTCTGATAAACTCTTCTCAATCTTTGGTAAGTCCAGGAAGAGATGGTTAGAGGACCTGACTTCAGGGGATGTAGAACAAAGTTTACATCTTGGTTTGACAAGTTCAATGGCATTGATCAACTTACCACAAGCATCACATTGATCACCTCTTGCATCCTCATAGCCACAGCCAGGGTAGGGACAAACCCCCTCAACAAATCTGTCTGCCAAGAAACGGTCACACTTACTACAGTACAACTGATCAACTGAATCTTTGCTAATCTTTCCATTCTTTTCCAAGCTCCAAAATATATCTTGACAAATCTTGGTCTGATGTTCAGTGGTAGTCCTGCCAAAATAGTCAAAACTGATACCGAACCACTGGTAAACCTTGCTGTGGATGGCATGATACTTGTCACAAATCTGCTGAGGAGTCAACCCCTCAGCCAAAGCCTTAGTCTCAGTAGCTGTGCCATATTCATCAGTACCACAAATATAAAGAACATTGTCCCCTCTTAAGCGACAAAATCTGGCAAAACAGTCAGCTGAGAGTACACATCCAATGATGTTCCCCAGATGAGGTACATTGTTAACATAAGGCAAAGCTGATGTAATGAGAACATTATGTTCTCCATCTACTGGCACCACTGGGCCCTGCCTGGACACCTTTTCATCACATGATAATTTTGAGGGGTTTGTCCAAGCAGACTTTGCTTCTGCTAACTGCTCTGTAGTTATTGCAGCTTTAACTGGCTTTACCTGAAATAGATTGGGTCTATGAAAATATTATTCTTTAAATGAAGTTCATACACCGAGCAGTTATATCCATCTATATATCCATCTATATATCCATCTATATATCCATCTATATATCCATCTATCTATCTATCTATCTATCTATCTATCTATCTATCTATCTATCTATCTATCTATCTATCTATCTACCAATCTACCAATCAATCTATCTATCTATCTATCTATCTATCTATCTATCTATCTATCTATCTATCTATCTATCTATCTATCTATCTATATGTATATATATATATATATATATATATATATATATATATATATATATATATATATGTTATATATCATATGTTATATATCATATGTTATATATCATATGTTATATATCATATGTAATGTCTCTTATATTATGTATCTTATATAGTGCATCATATATTATGCATCATATATTATGCATCATATATTATGTATCATATACTATGTATCTTATATTATATTTCAAATATATTATATATCATACATTTTATATATCATACATTTTATATATCATACATTTTATATATCATATATTATATATCATATATTATATATATATAAATAAATAAATAAATAAATATATA
>NC_091564.1:24511160-24513660 GCF_042767895.1 Penaeus vannamei | reverse complement strand
GACATGGCGAGGATAGCCCAGTTTGGAAAACGAACGACGCAGGAAGTCGATCTCTCCATCCAGGTACTGGGGGTCACAGAATCGTGACCTCCGCATCTGGTGCTAGAGGCCTGATGACCCTGGTAAAAGAAGCTATCCCGTGCTCCTTAATAGCCAACCCGCCGCACTGTGGAGATGGTATTGAATCTCTTGCTTTGAGATTCAGCTACCTGGGGGCCCTATAAAAATATATAATTTTTATAGCAAACCACTGTGTGAGAGCTTAGATCTGAACCAGGTCTGTGCTACTGCAGCACAAGACCGAGTGATCATAGGGGGAGACTTCAATGCACACATAGCCATGCTGAATCCCCGCAAAAGGCCGAACGCGGCAGGCATTCACATAGCAGAAGTGCTTGGGACATTCCCTGAGATCGCTCTTCTCAACACCAAAGAACCAACGCATGTGAAGGGAGGGGTCCTAGACCTCACCTTTGCCACTGCAACAATGGTGTAGAGAAGTCGGTGGTGTGTCAATGATACGGTTACTAGTGATCACTACGGCATAGTCACCACACTAATGGATGCAGGTCCAGCCCAAAGACCACATCACATTCCTAAATGGAAAACAGACAAGGCCAACTGGTTTGCCTTCCAGGAAGGCTTGGCTCGATGTCTGAAAGACAATGAACCCAATAACAATAATGAAAATGTGGAGGCGCTAGAGGCAAGGCTAATCCAGGCCATAAACCAGGAAGCCTCACAAACCATCCCCAAAACTCGCCCATGGTCCAGAACTCACAGAGACACCTGGTACTATAATGACGAGATCAAAGAGGTCAACCACAGGGTTAATATGTGTAGAAAAAACTTCCGACGGCAAAGATCTCCCGACAATCTGGCCCCGTTGAGGGAAGCTGTCATGGATGCCACGGAAACTGCCAACAGAGTAAGGCAGGAAAAATGGCTGGAATGGTGCCAAACTTTTGGGCACCAGACCAGCCTTACAGAGTTGTGGAAACGGGTCAGGCAAGCGCCAAGCCGCCAAGCCCCGAAATGCACTCATCATGACCCACAATCAAAGGCTAACAGATTGGTGCTTGAGTTCTCAGCCAGAACCAACACCAACAATCTGCCTCCAATGATAAGAGAAAAACAAGAAACCTTAAATCCAGAAAGATTTGCTCTCATAAGAGACAAGGCACTCGAAGCTGATGAAACAGATCTTGTTCTCTCTTAGGGAACTAAGAAAATCATACAAATCCAGTTCTGGGTCAGCACCAGGATCTGATGGGATCTCCCACCGTATCATTTCGCATCTAGGCCTTGCAGGAGAACTTGCATTCTTGCAGGTTATCAACAAATCCTGGCAAACAGCCACGGTGCCCCAGAGCTGGAAACAAGCCACAATAGTTCCCATCCCAAAACCAAAGGAGCCTGGCAAGTACCGTCCCATCTCTCTTCTCAACTGCCTGGGTAAAACAGCTGAGATGGTACTCAACAGGCTCCGATGGGAAACGGGTCCCCCTCATGAACACCTGCACGGGTTCACAAGGGGTAAGAGCACTGCTCATAGCATTTCCACACTCTTAAGCACAATCTGCACCTCGCCCGCCGTGGTTGTCTTCCTTGACCTGGAGAAGGCTTTTGAACTGGCAAGTACGCTTGCCATTCAAGAGTCAAAGGCAGACTCTTGGCCTGGATAGCTGACTATTTTAAAAATAGGTCAGCAAATGTCAGATTTCAAGGCCACCTCTCACAGCACATGCCTCTAGAAAATGGAACTCCTCAGGGAGGGGTTCTTAGTCCAGCCCTGTTTAATACCCTCATGTCCAACATACTCGACATTCACCTGCCAGAGGGAGGCAAGATCATCTCTTATGCAGATGATTTGGCAATCATAGCCTCTGGCAATCACTGCCTAACTAGAGCTCACCGTTGTCTGAACCTGGTGTCTGAAGAGTGTTGTAGGACTGGTCTAAAAATATCAGCAGCAAAATCCAAAGCAATGGCTCTGAGAACTAATGTCAGAAACAAAAAAATCACTATACAGGGTATGGATCTGGAATGGGTGAAGGACTATCTATACCTTGGTGTATGGATAGGACACACACTCACTTTCAAATAGGAGATCCAATACCTGCTTGACAGAACCAAGGAAAGACTGTCAGTCATGAAAGTCATGACAGGGAGACACATAGGAGCAGGGCACAAAGTACTAAGATCATTCTATGTACATGCTGTCTGTCCTATTATTGACTATGCATCTACCGCCCTCATTGCTTCCAGTACATTAAAAGAAAAACTGGAAACAATACAAAACGAAGCAGCCAGGATAATTCTAGGTGCACCTAAGTGGACAAAGGTCATCAGCCTCCTCATGGAAGCTGATTTACCGTCCATGGACACTAGAATTGATCTAATGGCAGCACAGTTCCTGTCCAAGATCCTGCAGGCACCCACAAACTCCTATCTAAGACAAAGAATTCTCAGACGCCTACAAAGGATACCACAGCATCCA
>NC_091564.1:24478660-24491160 GCF_042767895.1 Penaeus vannamei | reverse complement strand
GCCCGATAGAGCTGCATTCACACAGTAAACAATAAACCAAATACTCTTATATCTGGAAATGTCAACTTTTTGTTCACTTTTTTCTGGCATCTGGATTGCTTCTAGATGTCTGGACCCCCAGGAGGGGGTTCGCAGGGGGAACAGCCCCTTGCATTGTGTAATTCTCGTATTTACAATCGACATGTGGGACGCACAATGCCGAGTCTGTCTGACACTCTCGCCTGCCATGAATACATGGAGGATTCTTTGTTTTCCTGGGTAGGGGTGGGGAGGCAGTTGCAGGGGGCACAGCCCCCTACATTAGACAATATAGTGACTTTATCAGTACCATGATTACAGCAGAGATTGAGAATTCCACACTGGAATAAACACCAGAATCAACCAAACCAAAACGATAAAAATCCAACGAGGACAATATGCAGTATGAGGTGGTGATAAAACCTATATATTTCGATAGACAGATACAAACCAAGACACTTTTCTTCTATAGCAACATTTGTGCGGAAAATCTGTACAGTATGGCCGCATTAAGTTAGGGGAAATTGAAGATAATATTCTTGTAGAGGACAAAAAGTAATAGTGCTGGTACAAGAAATATTCTGAAGACACGAATGGTAACGCCACAAATAAAGGAAAAAGGTCGCGGAAAACATCACTCACAGCCTAAGTCCACTAGGCGCTCCAGCGGCTGAGTCCACTGGCTTGGCGTGAAAGAACAAGTTGAAGCGCAGCTTGCACAGTGTCTTCTGTCCTACTGCACACCTGCATTACCACTACCTTTTTGTTCACTTTTTTCTGGCATCTGGATTGCTTCTAGATGTCTGGACCCCCAGGAGGGGGTTCGCAGGGGGAACAGCCCCTTGCATTGTGTAATTCTCGTATTTACAATCGACATGTGGGACGCACAATGCCGAGTCTGTCTGACACTCTCGCCTGCCATGAATACATGGAGGATTCTTTGTTTTCCTGGGTGGGGGTGGGGAGGCAGTTGCAGGGGGCACAGCCCCCTACATTAGACAATATAGTGACTTTATCAGTATCATGATTACAGCAGAGATTGAGAATTCCACACTGGAATAAACACCAGAATCAACCAAACCAAAACGATAAAAATCCAACGAGGACAATATGCAGTATGAGGTGGTGATAAAACCTATATATTTCGATAGACAGATACAAACCAAGACACTTTTCTTCTATAGCAACATTTGTGCGGAAAATCTGTACAGTATGGCCGCACTAAGTTAAGGGAAATTGAAGATAATATTCTTGTAGAGGACAAAAAGTAATAGTGCTGGTACAAGAAATATTCTGAAGACACGAATGGTAACGCCACAAATAAAGGAAAAAGGTCGCGGAAAGCATCACTCACAGCCTAAGTCCACTAGGCGCTCCAGCGGCTGAGTCCACTGGCTTGGCGTGAAAGAACAAGTTGAAGCGCAGCTTGCACAGTGTCTTCTGTCCTACTGCACACCTGCATTACCACTACCTTACAGCCAATCAAGAGGCGGCAGTTTAGCAGAGATTTTAACTCCTCATTAAAAGTTCAAGTATAAAATTCCATATACTATATCATAAAAATGCACACAACAATCAACTAACGTTTCATATATATTCACATCTCAGCCGTTTTTACATAAAAATGTGTATCATTAATATCCTTTATTGCCAAACAATTCAAACAATACAGTCGATACTTAACACACATGCACATTTCTGGCTACATCGGAGGCCAGAAAGAAACTGTGAAAAGAGCAGTGAAATTTTCTGAACTGTTTCAGCTCTATCATGCATACCTAGGTGAAGAGAATGTTTCCCGGAGGATGTTGGACAGTTGAGTAAATTTTGTGTTGGTTACCGAGTGCTTTTGCACTTTCTTATATTCAAATATGGTGGCATATTCAGATGCTCGCATTTCGGAAAAATTTATTTCTTCGATGTTAGAAAATATAAATTTGGTTCGCATTTCCGAAAAGTCGCATTTCTTTGATCTTTATAAATAGGAAGTTTGGCTCGCATTTCCGAAAAGGCGCATTTCATTGCATTCAAAATTAACTTTGGTCATTTACTGACCCTGATATCAAGCTGAGCCAACTCTTTATACCCCCCCCTCCAAAATCCCCCGTTCCCCACGTGTCCCCTAAGATTGTTGGGTGGAGTTGGGAACTTAGTCTCTACTGGGTGCATCTGTACCGTAAGGAATTACCACTTGTGCAAATGCTCCCCAAAGGTGGTGTCCGTAAATGAACAGAGGTGAGGGCCCAATTTTGCCCAAGTCGGTCATGTTCTTTTCATGACGAGAGTAAACATTGGACTGACTGCAGAACAGGTTACTGTAATGTGCGAACTAGTGCCTGTATTACTGCACGATTGTCAAAATTACATTTTGCTAATCATCAGTGTCTGCTGTTCCACATTTAAGCTTTCAAAGGCCTTTATTACTGTTGTTATACCTCATTTACGTATTTTAAGATTGAATGTAAATGTTTTATCAGGAATTGGTCTGAAGAACCTTCTGCGTAAGCGCATTTTCACGTTTCTGGCCACTAGGTTAGACAGGACAATTCCCAGGCATTCGGTGACAGTTAAGAAATGTTTTGTTTTTGGTATCGTGTCGATTCTAGGTTATTCTTAAGACTATACAGTGGCAATGAAGAAGAAAAAGACCTTAATAACTATCGCAGTTTGATTTCTTAGGTCATCAAGTACCCCAAATCCCAAAAGATTATGATAAAAACGAAGGGGTCCACAATAGACCAACCAACCGACAGAAGCAAAGGAAAACTGACAGTTTGGTCTTTCAATATAGTATGAATGTAGCTCTATCTTGCCGTACATACCGAGGTGAAGAGAATGTGTCCTGGGGGGTGTTGGGGGGTGAAGCCCCCCATCTACCCTCCCCTCAGGGTGCAGGAAGGGCACGCCTTGTCACGGCACTTTGGCGCATCAGTGTATATACTTTCAAAGATAGCAGGTATATCAATAGAGTTTCATTAGCAGATTTTTTGGATTTTTTGTGCTAGTTTTTTACGTCTTTGTTTGCTATTCTTCTTATCTAATCCAGTTTTACCTTATAATTTCCCTAATAAACTTCATGCCCTCCCCTGCTATACAGACAAACAAATTAAGATAGTCAATGGAAGTGGTACTCAGATCTCATCATCGATGCCTTTGTACAAGAAACAACATCAAGAATCCTTGAAATCAGTGGATTTCCAGCAAATAAAAATCAAAATTGTTCCAACTTAGATTGGGACAGTGTATCAGATACCTCAGCTTTTTATACTGTAGGAATGACATCAGGGTTCGCTGTAGGGAAAACACGAAATGGAACTCCACTTCGCGAAATGGAATGTCGTATACGAAATGGAACATGATATTGCATAATTTACCAAATGATGCGCAGTATAACCTTTTTATGTCTCAGTTGTGTTCATATGTTCAACTTAAAGTGTTGAAGGTATCGATGCGCTGAAACCAAATCAGGGAAACACGTCAACAAGGCTCCGTGCTGCCTACTGGCCGACATAGCATAAGTGCCGCCATCTGGTGAAAGCTCGATAGAATAACAGCTGAACAGCAACAATGTCAGGCTTACAAATAATAATATACAATATATAAGGTAGTCTAGTCTATTTAATTAACAGTAATTATTGGTAGGTCTCTACAGTACTGTTGCTTGTGCTCGCTACATGGCAGTAGATCTCCCACAGGCTATGGGCCCAATTATTATTGGCCATACTTTGAAATCTCTGGCAAAATTACAGTTAATCCTCTCTGGGTATTTGGATACGGTTCAAGAGGGGACGCCTGCATGCGTATCAGAAGGTTTGCACCCAAAAAACAACCTATTTTCATTCCATTTCGTATATGGCATTCCATTTCGCGAAATGATATTACATTACCTGTTTTCCCCACACCCTCAGGGTCAGGGTTCTGTAAAATCTGTGGACAAACATAAAACATATGGTATACTTGTAGCCTCAAATATCGGTCCAGAAAAAAAACTAAAAGAGATCACCTTACTTTTACAAAACAAAAATAAATACAATCAACTAGAAATATCGAGACGTGTATGGGCTTTTACATAGCACGGATTTCCATGATGTTGCAACGACCGGCAAAATCTTCCTCATATCCAACCAAAAAGAATTTCACCCAAAAATACTTACATTTCGCTTCAACAACATCTACCTCATGGCCACATAATTTTGCTGCAATCAATATTTTCAAGCCATTTGGGTGGCGTTTCTGACTTAGAAGTTTCATTACTGAAAAAGGCCACACTTATCTAGCAAGAAAGGGATGGGTATGTAAACACGTCGTTCTAGTTCATAAAGACATCAGTAATGCGAACGAGATAAAGAGAATGCGTTTGAATCCGACTGCGCAACAAGCGAACGGACAGCTATAACTTTAACATAAGTACGGCGTGTATATGTGTTTTCATACATATAAATTTAAGTGTATATATATATATATATATATATATATATATATATATATATATATATATACACATACTATATATACTATATACCTATATATATACTATGAATATAAATATATATATATATATATATATATATATATATATAAATATATATATATATATATATATATATACTATATGTATATATATATGATTACTATATATATTGTATACCTATATATATACTATATATATATATATATATATATATATATATATACTATATGTGTGTGTGTGTGTGTGTGTGTGTGTGTGTGTGTGTGTGTGTGTGTGTGTGTGTGTGTGTGTGTGTGTGTGTGTGTGTGTGTGTGTGTATGATTAATATATGTATATATGTATATGTATATCTATATGTATATATATATATATATATATATATATATGTATATACTATGCCCCAGAGGTCAGTAACCTTTTGAACATAGTGTGCCATTTAATAATTAATGCCTTCTTATTAAAACCTTGAGTGCCAGTTTTTTTCAGCACTGTATACCCAAACGTATATTCCTGCTCATGCCTAATAGTAATATTCTTGTAGCATTTAGTATTCTTTGTAACAAAAAACATACATGTCATAATTTTAGATTTATACTCATCATATTAATGTATGGACACACTGAGCTTTAAACAATCCTCAAAGTGATCCTTTGTAAGCCTGCTACGATGGGGGCTGAGGGTATGCTGCATGTGTAAAAACATCTGGCTCACATTGGTATATAGATCCAAATGCTGATAGCAAAGCCAAGGCTACTTTCTTCATGCAATTGAATTTATCAGACAGTGATATCAAGGAACTTAATATGGAGGCTGTATGATCATTCGCAGTAGTTTCCAATATTTCTCAATTCTAAAATTTAGCTGACAATAATAAGACATTCTCTCTCTCTCTCTCTCTCTCTCTCTCTCTCTCTCTCTCTCTCTCTCTCTCTCTCTCTCTCTCTCTCTCTCTCTCTCTCTCTCTCTCTCTCTCCCTCATATCATTTTGCTGTTTAACTTTTTTCTTTGCTCCTCAGAATACCATAGCGTGCCATAGGCAAGTGCTGTACGTGTCAAGTTTGGCACTCGTGCCAAAGGTTACCGACCTCTGCTATATATATATATATATATATATATATATATATATATATATATATGCGCGCGCGCGCAAAATGGTCACCACCAGACAAATTATATGTTGCATTATGCCTGCTAGACACACCCAAAAGTTGGCCCCACCCAGTGCTGATAAAAAATATTCGTTTGGTACCACTTGAAACAACGTTAAGAGACTAAGGGTGGAATTCCTAAAGGCCATTTAGCAAAGATAGCGTTTGAAAATAAATTGTCTTTGTCTGTTTACAGATCTAAAGTAATTAAATGCAGGCCCTGAAACTGATTAATCAGAACCTACCAAAGGGCCTAAAATTTTTCGCTGGATCAAACATAAGTGGTACCACTTGAAACCAAGTTAATATACTCTGATACGTATCATAGAGTACAGAATGGTCTATACAAGACAGATTACCCACTTTATTATGCCTGCGGGACATGCCCAAAAGTGACCCTCTCCCCTCTCTGCTCTTGGATAACTGATGTAGATAAAACATGAAAGGTACTGAATAAAACTAATTTCCAATGAAAGGTACATATTGCCTGGCGCATTAGACACTCAGCCGTTTTGTCATGCGTCAGGTTAGTAAGACACTTAATACAATGTATATTTTGGCAAAATTATTGGTTTCATCACACATTTAGTTCAACTGACAGCTGCCAAAACCTCCAGAATATTACAAGTTACAAATCATCTGTACTTCCAGAGTCATCGCTCCATTCTATCTGAGATCCAGAATCATCAGCATCTTCATACCCAGTGTCATTCTCAACCTCTTGATTTGCTAATTCTTCATCCTCAACCAGCTATGTTGGTGTCTTTGCCACCCAGCCAAACACTGTCACTCCACGGCCCTCTTTGTGCCCAACCAGGTCATGACCTTTCAAATTGCTCTGCTCAGTCATGTACTTCTGCAAATTGTAGCGGTTCCCATAATATATTTTATAAGAGCTGCTCTGCCTACAAACTGAGGGAGCAGTTCTCAGATTCAAACTAGTCCTCACTTTACAAGAGGCCAGACAGGGAGCACAGCAAGATTTTTCTATCTCCATCTATTCTAAAACTGTCCTTAGCTCTGCTCCCCTCCATCTTCTTAAAATGTTTCAAAATCTCCCCAGTATCTCTTCCCTCTATCCCAAACCATCTTACCTCTATTCCCCCTCTCTCCCAGTCAAATTCTTTTTCTAGTCTAAATCCAGATACTCCAATGTTTACCACTTCCCTACACCTACACCATATCTACTTTAGCTGTTGCACCAGGCTACCCTAAAATTCCATCCATCTTCTCGTACCACATTCTCTCCTTCACCCTCCTCTACCTATAATCCTCAGACATCTATCACCTCTTCTCATTACAAGAGAAACTTTGTTTCTCAGACCTCCCCACCCAACTCTCCTCCAGAAACTCTTGAAGACATCCAAAACTTCCTAAACATGACTCAAGAGAATGCTCTGCTCCCTCATCCCCCCTCCAACCCCTCTATTTCTATATCCTCTATATTCAAAGTAATTGCCAATATTCATAATCCTCATCCTCAAGTTCCCCCTACCTCCTTCCTTCCACTCTCTTCCAACATACTCCATGCTCTCCTTTTTCATTGCACCATTCCCTTTTCATTCCCCATTAACCTTACCACTCCCACCAGGATGCTCAAGTGAATCCCTTCTGTCGTAAGTGTCCTTTTCTGGACCCATTCCCCTCTTGACATTCTTCCTGATATGTTCCCACCTTCCCTAGTCTCCTTATCTCATTCCCTGGATTCTTCTCCTCCTACTTTTCCAATAGCCTTCTCTACCTGCATTACCCATTGATTGTTTTATAATTTTTTTTTTCGTCAGTTATCCTTAAACAATATTCCTCATCCTTCCTCAGCCGCAGATACTCTCCATTTCATCAAGTTGCCCTATGCCCTTCAGCCTTTCCTCTTTTACTGACCTCTGCTTTACTTTATTTACTCCCCCTTTACCCTATTCACTACCATGCTATCCTACAATGTTCTATAACCAGTAACATCTAACACATTTTATCCTAAGTGTTAACTAATTTTGCCACAATCCTTTACCATAGTGCTATATGACCTTTGATGTCTAGCACTTTTATTCTGCTCTAACACTGAACTAGTAACCATCGACAAGAAAATGATCAACTACATTCCATTTGTGCAAAGGAATGTATTTCCTCAAATGATGATTATCCAGTGTCCCAAGGGTCTGAAAACACTGCATATACAATGCCCCTAATGCACTTTATTTCACAAGTTCTACGCAATTTTATTTACTGGACCCACTTTGGGTTAACCTGGGTCTGTTCCCGCAGACCAACAATTAAAACTGAAACTACTATATATAGTTTAGAGAGAGAGAGAGAGAGAGAGAGAGAGAGAGAGAGAGAGAGAGAGAGAGAGAGAGAGAGAGAGAGAGAGAGAGAGAGAGAGAGAGAGAGAGAAAGAAAGAAAGAAATATGCATACAGATATTGACCTCCATCATCACCTGAGATATACAAATTGTAGTGTCTTATCATGCTAATGTTATAAAGTTGTGTGGCTGTTGGGAGAACTACTTCCTGAGGAAATAATGGTAGTGACAATTGGTAGCCCTGCATATTACCATTATATGTAAAACACCAGTAGCTTAAACAGTAAGGTTCGAATTCATAAAGAGTGATTAGTTGTAAGTTCTGATTAATTAGTTCCAGGGCCTGCATTTAATTACTTCAGATCTGTAAACAGACAAAGACAATTTATTTTCAAACGCTATCTTTGCTAAATGGCCTTTAGGAATTCCACCCTTAGGCTCTAAACGTTGTTTCAAGTGGTACCAAACGAATATTTTTTTATCAGCACTGGGTGGGGCCAACTTTTGGGTGTGTCTAGCAGGCATAATGCAACAGATAATTTGTCTGGTGGTGACCATTTTGTACTCTCTGATATGGGTCGAAGTATATTAACTTTGCTTCAAGTGGTACCAATAATGTTTGATCCAGCCGAAATTTTAGGCCCTTTTTGGGTGTCTGGCGGGCCTAATGCAGCTGGCAGTATGTCTGGCAAGGGTCACTTTGTACTTGGTGGAATATTAGCTTTCTTTCAAAAGTAGTTTCATTCAGTACCTTTCATGTTTCATCTACATCAATTTTGCCAGAGCAGAGGGGGTGGGTCACTTTTGGGCGTGTCTGGCGGACAGTTTGTCTGGCATTGTCCCTTCTGTACTCTCTCAGATGTGTTGAAGTATATAAAATTTATTTCAGGTGGTACCAATAATGTTTGATACAGCCCAAATTTTTAGGCAGGGATGACTGAGGGTTTCAGGGTGGAGGCGGGTTGCGGGAAGGATCAACTTCGAGTCTTTTTTTGTTTGCCATGGTGATGGACAGATTGATAGATGAGATGATGACAATGAAGGGTGTCTGTAAGAATGAAGGGGAAAGTCTATAAGCCGGTAGTAAGGCCAGCCATGTTGTATGCAGAATCGAAGATTTTTTTTTCTTTGGGAGTGACGAAGCTGTACAAACTTTAAAATGAACAACACACGTACGTCAGTTTTGGGGTAAAGCTTGGGAGGCGAGACTTAGATGGTTTGATCATGTGCGTAGGAGGGATGAGGAGTATGTGGGGATGACGATGATGATGGATAGACCCATGAGGCAGAAGCAAGAGGGGATTGACCAAAGTGAAGGTTTATGGCTGCTTTGAAGAAAAACAAGGTGGTGATGGGTTTTCCTTCAAAGCATCCATTAAACCTTCTCTTCTCTTTTCTGAGGGGGTCACCGACATTGCTTTGGTGGCGGGAAGTAAGGACTTTCCACGCACACAACAAAAGAAACAAGCAACAAGTTCTCTTACTGCCGGAAGCTGTAAGTATCGCTCAAGGTGAAGCCATCGCCATACCCGTTACCAAAAAAAAAAAAAAAAAAAAAAAAAAAAAAAAAAAAAAAAAAAAAAAAATTTACATATATATAATATATAATACACACACACGCACACCATTGCTGTTAATGGTAAAGCACGTCAGTGTTTTGTGTCTATTTTACAGCAGTGCTACATAGTCTGGATCTGGCGGTCCATTCTCCAAGTAAGGAGCGATTCTCCTCCACCATCTGTGATCTCTTCCGCTTTTCCTCGAAAGTTCAGGCCAGTCCTTCGTTTATTCTGCCATTTTATCCCAGAGGTTTTTTGAAAGTGTAGTGTTGTGCTTATAGGCTCGAATCGGTATTTATCGTGCAGTTCTGATATTGAAAGTTCAGTGTCTTCATTTCTGTAAGTTGCTGTCCGGAGTGCTCGATTCTGGAACTGTTGCATCCTCCTGATGTTTGTTGTGGAAGGTATGCAGAGAGGTTTGGCTGGGTACTCCATGATCGGTCTTATCAGGGTTTGTAGAACTGCAATTTCGTTTTCGTATTCATTTCTCTAAAGCGTTTTAGTTTGATAAATTGCCTTTTTGCCATTGCAAGTCAACGTTTCATGCGAGTGGATACCCCACAGGTGCAAAATTCCGTGCCAAGTATCGTTACCTTGTTGTAGAATGGAATTCTCTTTTGGTCAACAATTACTTCTTTTAGCTTTGTGGCTGATACTGAAAGAAGCTGAAATTTATTTTTGCTTTAATCTTCTATCTCTTTTCGAAATAATTTCTTCTTTTAATTTCATTTAAGGTTACTGTAATTAGCATTTCTCTTTGACTTTAATAGATACAGCATGATCTGGGTTATATCGTCGGCAAAGCTGATATCTACGCAGTTGTTGTTGGGTCCTTTGAGGTCTGCTGTGTAGAATATGAAAAGAGTAGGGCTTAATGTTGATCCCTGTGGCACCAGGCTCAGTCGTGGGAATGTTGGTCCTGCAATTGTGTCGAGCCGTATCGTTGCTGTTCTTTCCTCCAAGAAGTTGCAGAGGATCTTTTCAATATCTGGTATACTGATTTGCAGAATTTTGTATTGCAAACCTGGCTTCCACATTTTGTCAAAAGCTTTAGCAATGTCTCTGCAGACTATTTTGCACTACTATCGGTTTCCATGAGAAACGGCGATGGTTTCGTATATGGCAGCAATTGTTGTTGTGTGCCTCTTCTTTTCTGATACCATACTCGTTAATATTTAAAGAGATTACGTCTTTCAATGTACCTCGTAATGCGGTTGTTAATGATCTTCTCCAATATTTTTCCCGGGATTTCTAATATGGAGATTGGTCGGTAATTTTCAGCTTTCCTCGGGTCTTTTCCTGCTTTTGGTACAAAAATCATTATTGCATTTTTTAATTTGTGCGGGAAATAACCCACCGAAAGGGACCATTTGAATATTTCTTTTAGTTTTTCTATAGCCGTTTTCGGTAGATTGCTTTTTTTTCCGCTTTCGCCAGGTACTTTCTTTAAATTGATTCATGATCCTTTTTATTTCTCATATTGATTTTGGTCTGGTAAGAGTGTTTTCGTTCTGCAATCTGTTTAGATTTGCTTCTCTGTAAGGTATCAGTAAGGTATCTTCAGTGACAGATAGTCTTTTACCTGGCCGCATATCGATTGTTCTGTTATCTTCTGGACTGATGTTGAAGATGTTTTTTTTCCAGAAGTTTCTAAAAACTGCTTCTTTTTGCTTCTCAAATACTTTCCCATTACTTCCATTTTGTATGTATGGAGTGTCAGATTATGTTTGATTCCCATTAACCTTATCTCCCCCCAGAATTTTTAGGGTTGTTATATAGGGCTTGAAGTTTCTTCCTTTAGGTCTTCCCCGTATTTCACTGTATTGGCTGCGTACGGTTGACTACATATATGCATATATACATATATATATATATATATATATATATATATATATATATACATCATATATACTTACACATACATATGTATATGTATATATATATATATACATTATATATATGTATGTATATATATATATATATATATATATATATATATATATACATAAACTCTCTCTCTCTCTCACACACACACATATACATGTGTGTGTGTGTGACAGAGAAAGGGAGAGAGACGGACAGTCAGAAAAATAGGCCTACATATATACATATATGCTATAGGGACTGTCATAAAAAAAAAAAAACGCTTTTTCGCGCACGCGCACAACACTGGTGGGCAAAAGATCAACAATGGCCGCTGACGCAGCTGTGAGAACAAAGCCAACCTACTACATATCTCTCGATTTAGTTGCTAAAAAACATCATGATGAAAAACTTATGCATTCTAAAGGTACAGAAAATTTACCAGATCCTTTCTCTCTCTCTGATGGCTGGTCTGAAAGCCCCAATGATTGGCCCATATTTGTTTTGGTGATATTTATCTCCACCTAATACACACGTCGGGTAATTACACAGAAGAGGAGTTGAAAGCCTACAAATCACTCGAAGCTTTCAAGTATTTTTCTTGTTTTAAAACAAAACAGGATAATGTAATTTGGGATTCAACATAAGAAAAATCAGAATACAGCTATCTGTATTTGCTGTGCCATACTAATTATTCGGTTGACTGACCTTTATACAAACACTAGGTGTTTACACACAAAAAAATAAAGACCTACAAATCTCTGGAAGGGTACAAGTACTCAATACTGTTTATAATAAGACTGGTTCGTAGTCGTAGGATTAAATTCTCCTGAATTTGTGAAATTCTTTCTTACTCGCTCTTTGCCATTTAGGCCTGGTTTTTCGAAAAGTTGCTCAAAACAGAGGGTTTATCAATATTTTTCGGACGTTATAGCCAGACTTTTCTAACAGGTTAAATTTACATTCCCACGCAATACTCATTATGATACCTTGAAAAGATTTAAGCAAATTTCCTGAAGTTGTTGAGAGGGCAGTGTAGCAGTCATTAGATTTATTATCTTCATTTTGTTCCCATTTAATGTCTTACGACCTTTGTTCTGGGAAAGTTTTAAAATCAAATTAACTGAAACTTAAGTGAGA
>NC_091564.1:24463660-24468660 GCF_042767895.1 Penaeus vannamei | reverse complement strand
CTGGACGTGTTATTTTATTTTACTCATTTTTTACTTTGAACCATGTGCCTTTACTTTTACTTTTTACTTTGCTTTACTTACTTTTACTGGTTTCTTTTACTAGTTTCTTTTATTCGTTTTACCCTTTTACTCATCTTTTACCAGAACTTTTACTTTTTACTTTTCTGTTTTTACGATATTTTCATTTACTTTTCTCCATGCTCCCTTTTACCTCTACTCCTTGTTTGTGTTATTTTACGTATTTGAACTTAGATGCCAGTTCTTTTTACTGTTTTTAAGCCCTTCTGGCATATTTCTTTAGCAATCATTTCAGCCCTTCTGGCAAGTTTTACTGCTTCTGGCATATCTTAATAAGCCCTTCTGGCACGTCATTTTTTTTACATTTTAATTTCAGTTATTTTGGTGCCTTCTGCACATTGGTTGTTTTACAATTCATTTTAGGATTTATTTTTGTATCATTTTATGTACCATCTTCATATTGGTCACGCTCCTGGTAGACCTGCATCTACGGGGATAATTAGGCTTGTGAGATGTTGGTTCCTAGCCTTCAGCTTGGTCCCATCACCCCCTTTGCGAGGAACGAACGGGGCCCTCATTTTCATTGGCCCCTAAGCCTGAAGCCTTTCACCTCACGGGTGGCTTCCTTTGGGTTCCTCATTCACATAACCTTACAAAGTCGTCTTTGATTTTGTGTTTGATTTTTCTTTTGATGCATATGGTAAATGATTTTTCTTTTGATGCATATGGTAAATCCTACATCACCCTCGTTTAGTATGTTTCTTTGGTAGACGTAGTAGCCAAAGATCTTTATCATCTCGTTGTTCTGGAGACAGTGAGTATTGATTAATATGATGTCTTGGTCTTCTAACAGATATGTGTTCGCGAGTTTGTGTTTTCTCGTGCGCCAATTTAGGACGTTGTGTTAAGTACATGCTGTGTTCATAAGTGCCTCATACTATGTCAGGGTCTGTAGAAGACCCTGGCAGTGTGTCGTTCGCCTCTCGTCCCGTTTGTGCTGCCGTTGAATGCTTCTTCCGCACACTGTATCTTATAAACACATGGTTCTTCTGTGGATCTGATCTCTGATAATTTGGTCGTCGTATATGTCAGGATGGCAGTAAGTGTACTTTGTTAATTTTGCCTGAATGAACTGTGAGGCCTCTGAATGCGATGGTCTCTTGGGAATGAACCCGATGCTTCCTACTCTCGCTCGTAATCTAATCTCTGGCAGCATCACTCTCGTCGCGCTAGCTTTCCTTTTGGGTTGTCTCCCTGGTTTCGGGCGGGTTTCTTGGTGACGGATCGGGCGTAATCCTGGTTGCCATCAGTCTGCCCTCGCTACGACGTTTCTTCGTTCGCCGTTTTCTTTGCAGCTGTTTCTTGGGTTGGCGATGATTCTCTGCCTCTTTTGTTTGATTCGCGTTCCATGGCTCTTTCCCTGTCAACTGCTTCTGCGCTCATAATTGTATTAGTGCCCATTAGTACACCGTGTTTCTCTGACATTGTTTTGAGATGGGAATCTGACTCTAGGGATGTTTATTAGGTCATACATCTCATAGACTGTTGTCTGGAAGCTGCATGGCTCATTGGCTTCCTGAATGTATGCAAATACGATTGCACTCATAATGCTTGCCGCTGCATTCGGGGGTAAGGATTTCAGTATTGCCTCGGGATTGACAGCGGTAATTGTTCTATTTTCTAGATAGTGAGTTGCTACTGCGAGTTGTTACTGCCCTTGCATCGCTTCCCTGGGTAAACGAGGGGTGGCGCTTGTTTAGCCCCTAAGTGCCTGTCTCTCTTGTATAGGCCGTTCATTTATTATGCTCTTCCTGGTTGGGCATTTGGCGGCTAGTATACGGTGATCACCGTTGCAATTTGGACATTTCTTTTTGTTATCATTGCAATTTTGTAGGTGTGATCCTTTGCAGCGCACACTGAGCAAGCTCTATAGGTTTCCGGCTCATGACAGTCTTTTATTATATGATCATATTTGTAGCACCTATAGCATGAAATTAGATTTATGAAAGTATCTTTTTTTTTTATAAACCTTGAGGGAATGGACTGATGCAATAACAGCATTCCGGTTTCCAGAGCTATTTTTTGCCATTTGGGCTGTTTCGAACTGCACTTTGATGATTGTTGGCGCGTTGAGGAGCTTAATTACCTGTTCGACCTTTACCCAGACGTTCTTTCTTTTGGATAATTTATAGTTTCTCTTCTTAGTCAATGATTTGTCAGTCAATGTTTCGGATAGTTTCATTTTCATGGCGTTATATACTGATGTCTTGGAGGGAAAAGAGGAAAGGATGAAAGAATAAGAAGGGATAAAGGGAAGGAGTAAGAGTAGACAGGAAAAGGGTGGAGATGGAAAGGAGAATGAAAGAGATAGAGTAACAGGAAAAAGTGAAAAAGGGAAAGGAGAGAGAAGGGGGAGTAGGAGAAAGTCAATGTGTGTGTGTGAGTAACAGAGAGAGAGACGGGGGAAGGACAAAGACAGTCACAGAGACATAGAGAGAATGGATAAATAGAGAGACCAAGAGTAAAAGGGGGGATAGAGAGAGGGAGAAATAGATACAAAGAGTCACAGAGAGGCTGAGACAGATAGATAGAGAGAGAGGGAAAGGGAAAGAGAGAGAGGGTTGGGTAGGGGAAGAGAGACAGATATCTAGACAGATAGACGGAGAGAGACAGAGACAGACAGACAGGGAACAAGGGAGATGAGTAGACAGAGAGACAAGGGGGGAGGCGAAAGAGAGAATGTGTGTGTAAGTAACCGAGAGAGGGATACACACACACACACACACACAATATATATATATATATATATATATATATATATATATATATATATATATATATATATAATATATTGTGTGTGTGTTGAGAGAGAGAGAGAGAGGGTAAATCAGAGGAATAAATTAATAAAAATACAGGTAAACAGACAGAGACATAGAAAGATATTTTTCGATATATATAGAGAAAAAAGCTCTTGCAATAACGATAAAATGATATCGTAGCTAAGGCGATATCGATGCCAGTACAAAAGTATCGATCGAAACACATGTACATGTGTGTGTGTGCGTGCGCTTGTCTGCGTGTGTATATGTGCACACGCACACACACACACACACACACACACACACACACACACACACACACGCATATATATATATATATATATATATATATATATATATATATATATTTGTGTGTGTACATAAAAATATATTCATTATAAGTGTATGTATACACACTGACACGTATGTGTTTGTGTGCGCACGTACACACACATAAGTGTGTTTTTATTTATAAATGTGTGTATGTGTAGACATTTATATATGTGTGTGCACATATATGTGCACACACATGTATGTGTGTGTAGATACACATATATTTATATATATGTGTATGTGTGCACATATATAATAATATTTATATATGTGCTTCTGTGTGTGTGTGTGCACATACGCCTGTGTGTGTATGTGTGTACACATGGATATGCATGTGTGTGTGTGTGTTTGTTTGTGTGTGTGGGCGCACACAATACTTTGTATCACAGTCACAGGATATTAAACAAAGAGCAAAATTCACAAGGGATCTTGATAATATTATCCACTTTATTCCATGTGGAACTAATAAAGATAAAAGCTAGATAAAATAACGATATAGAATAGATACATAGCTTGTCAGATGCAGTTTCATGTCGGCGGGCGATGTAATATCCCCATACAAAACTGCTTCAAACTCGATAACAAAGGAATTTCACCAACTCATCAACTTCACCCTTACCTCCAAGGGAGTTCCCTCACATTCCTGGGGATTGTTCCCAGTTGCCGTGTTAGCCTTGACAAATGCTAAAAAAGGTTAGTTCTTCGTGTTTACATTTAAACAAAGCAATCGTGTTAATTGGCTGGTGACAAGAGTGCTTTCGAACTCCTTTGAGGATAAAGAACCTTCGCAACTTAAATACGATTATTCATTTTTTATCACCAAGGTACATTTAAAGTACCTTACTTAACACGCATTTTGTCATTATGGGAATGTCAGAGTAACCTCTGCATATTGACTATTGGTATACTGAATATGTCAAGTAGGTTTTATTAATTTGTACTGCGGTTATAATCCCGTGATCCGTCAACTTGTTTGCAGTAGTTCTTTGGAAGTACTAAGACGAATAACTTCGGTCGGTAGGAATGTCTATTCTCAAATTTATTTATTTATTTATTATATTAGTTTATTGTCAATTTTAGCCACACACATACACACAATCACTCATAAACACACACCATAAGGAACAAGACATCAAAATTTATGACTGATACACATTTATTTTGCATCTGTAGTAATACGATATAACTCCTTGTACATACTTTTCTTCTTTAATGGACTATTGTATATTTATCTTTTTTGTCGATTTAATCCACGCTAATCATTCAAAAACATTCACTATTCATTATTACACATTTCTCAAACATTATTGTCGAAGGTCATTTCGAATTCCTCTTCATCACATTTATTCCATTTGCGACAGCCCCAAGTGGCATTTCTTCTGCACGTGAACGGCCGAACAACCATCACCCATTATTTACCCAGAGACCTTTTACTTCTGCAGCAATACCCTCAAAATTTCCATGAAATTTTTCATGACATTGAAAACCAAATAATTTATCTGCACGTGATGATGCATTATCAGTAACACCAATACCAACGACCCATGCACCAGTATCTAAAAAGCTTAGAAGAATCGCTAATTACATCATCACCATTTTAAACTAAAGTACCATTAACCTTGTCATCAATTAGCATAATTTACGATCGCCTATTAACCGCCATCACTATACACTTATGTGTTATTAACATCATATTATCATCTTATCAGTAATAGGTGAATAGTTGTAGTGACGCATTTAACAACTGCAAGTAAGGAACATCAGGCATCCCAGGTCACAGGCTTAAAGATCATATGCTTCGTCTCCCTCTGAATCCTATGGGACCTGGAC
>NC_091564.1:24382069-24408160 GCF_042767895.1 Penaeus vannamei | reverse complement strand
TGATAAAATCCTAATTATAATAATAATTTTGATAATTACTGTAATAATAGCAATAATTAACTCAATTCCAATAATTTTCATACTAACAATGAAAATAGAAATAATATCATTATCATTGTCATTATAATTATTGTTATTGTCATTATTATTTCTATGATTATCATTATTGCTATTATCATTATAAAAGTAGTTATAATGAAAATAGCAATAATAATTAGCTTAATAATTATCATAACTGCAATAATGATGATAATGATAATCATGATGATAATGACTGTAACGATAATAATTATAAAAATAATGATAGTAATGATAAAAATGATGATAATAATCATAATTCAGTCCATTTATAATGAAATAAAGGCCAAAAGTAATAAAATCCCAAATGTCGGGAAAACGGCAAAATGTAGCGTATTACAGCCTTTTGAGAGAAAGGTCGAAAAAAACCTTTTTCGCTTTTTAAATTTAATTATGAGGATTTTAACATTAATAATGATAATAACAATAATGATAATTTTAGAAATAATAATGACAATAGTAATAATTATAATGATAATGGTAATGATTTTGTTAATATTTCTATTGTCATTATTAGTCTGAAAATTATTGGAATAGTGTTGATTATTGCTATTATTGCAGTATTTATCAAAATTATCATTATAATTATGATTTTATCATCATTATCAAAATTATTGCCATTATCATTGTCATTATCATCATAATTATCATTATTGCATATAATGAAGAAATTATCATGAAAATCATCACAATTATCTGAATTAATGTTAAAATCCTCATAATTACCAATAAAAAGCGGAGAGGTTTTTTTTCGTTTCTCTCAAAAGGCTGTAATACGCTAGATTTTGCCGTTTTTTTTTTTTTTTTTTTTTTACTTATGAGATTTTATTACTTTTGGTCTTTATTTCATTATAGATGGACTGGATAATAATTATCATTACTGTCATTATTCTTATGATTATTATCATTTTAGTCATCATCATGATTATCATCATTATTATCATCATTATTGTATTTATAATTATTATGCTAATTATTATAGCTATTTTCATTATCATAACTATTTTTATAATGATAATAGCAATAATGATAATTTTAGAAATAATAATGATAATAGTAATAATTATAATGACAATGATAATGATGTTATTATGAAAGGTGGAAGTGAGGCACACAGGGTAGCCAACTGTTGGCTACCCTGTGTCCCTCACCTTTTATGATACCACTTCCACCTTTCATCGTCCAGTTAATTAGCTCTGCTAGCCTCCCCTCTACCCATCATCCATCACCCTCGCTATGGCGTAACCCATGGGTCACGTTATCAAATTAGCATACACTGGGGAGCCTATCTCTTGCGAGGAGGCTCTCCAGAACATCATCACTGAGGTGGCACTCACACACCTCTTTAAGGTCCATAATGGCTTCAAAGTGACAGTTGCCAAACCTGAACACCTGACCCCATTTCTTTCGGCCGACGGCCAAAGAAAGCTCAAAGATCATGGCTTTTCATCTGTTTCCTCCCCCGAGATGAAGGCTAAGTGTACGATCGTGGCGAAAAAGATCGACAAGACGTTCCCCCCACGATCGTGCTAGTCCATCTGCCAGGTTTCCGTCAAGAACGGTGTCACTGTTCTCGACGTCTACAAGCCGCCCGAGTCGCGAATCGTCCCAAAACAAGCACTCTCACACCTAACACAAACCCAAAAATCCAGGCCATATTACACGTGTCTCATCGCTGCCAAATACAACGCAAAAAGATTCGCAAACATTGTCCCTATTATGCTCCAAAGAAACGGCTTCCCCAGCATTGTAGTCCCTGAGGAAATCTTTGAAGACGAAAACCTATACATCCCTGAGTACGCCACAACATACACAGAAACCACAGGAAATGAGGTGACAGACACTCACCCAGAGCCTCATTCTTCCTCACAACACCGACACCTCATTTTGCAACCTCAACCACAACGAAGACATAGAGTAATAGCACAGGCACGCCATACTACAAATACCACTGATCACAAACGCAAACAAACCACACCACCATCCACGCAGACCAAGAAAGACAAAAAGGATCCTCCTATCCCTCAAGCTCGTCGTCGTAGATTGGATGACACCATTCTTGACGACGACAGTAGCGACTCCGACATCGATGTCGAGAGCGTTCTCGAGGCCGGGCTTGGGCTCTCGTCTGGAGCCATGCTTCCTGCCAGGGGACCCCTGGGACAGCGCGGGAGCATCGGGAATTGGTCCGCCGATTCCTAGGACTTCCGCCCCGGTTCACAGGACTCCCTGCCTGACCTCGAGGAGCCGTCGATCGCACATCGATCGCGGAGCCGCTACAGGGCTCAGGTTACGCCACGCAAGGTAAACCCAGGTAGAATGGGTGTACCTTGACTGACTAACTGACGACCAACCGAGCCGGCGCGGGTTCTTCCATCTCGGTGGAGGACCCCGTGTTGGCTAGGTCCATCTAGACGCGCAATCCCACGCACGAGCTGCATCTAAACAAAACAAAAACTCTCTCCTTCACACAGAAACACTCTAGTCTCACCAACAGCAAACACTAACAAACACAAACTCCAGCTTGCTCTGATTGAATGAAGCACTCAGACGGTTCCCTGTAGTGGGTCGTGACCGATCTATTGCACGTCTGACCTCCGCGAGGAAGCCTCACGCTTCCTCCTTAACATCATGTGGGGTAAGTTGGCCTGTAGACAGACCAACACACTCCGTGCTTGACTCACCACTGGCTGGATGGACTCACCCTCCATCCTTCGTTCCGGCTGGAGATCAGGTTTAGGCCATGATCTCTTTCTTTGGCATGGGACAGGGAATGATGCAGTTTTTCGGGTTTTGCCGCATCACTTTGAAGCCACCTTCTACTCATTCCTTTCGAATTTCCCTTTCCCCTATCCACTCGTTTTGTTCAGTATTTCTTCGTGTTCTCTTTTCTGTCTGTTCACTTGTTGTTTTGTTGTTTTGTGGTCCTGTACCTTTTTAATCTCCTCAATAAAGTAATCTCCCCCAGGTACTGCCCTCTCTTATCCCCGTTTTTAAATACATTCACCTCGTCTCCTGACGCTTGTGACCGCCACCTCACCCCTCACCCTCACTCATACCATATCCTTGCCATAGCGTTGATCCTCATCCTTATCCTTACCCTGACATCCCACTGGTTTCGGTTTCCGACACGTGGCGCTTGCTGCTAGTACTCGTGCCAGGACCACAAACCCCTTAGCGCAAGGGTTTGTGCGAGTCGAAGAAAGAAGCGTCACGGTAAGTGGAGTTAACCCAATCGTGGTGAGGCCGCCCGAGCCGCGCCCCTCCAGAAGACCTGCGGCCGAGGGAGAGAAATCTCCTCTCGACCCGGGCGGGAAGGTCCAGCCTCTGTGTAGCCTCACTCGAGCTTCATCCTGCTTCAGCGGTGATGGTTAGCCGAGGGACAGCTCTGGAGCCACGGTCGAGAGGCCGTGGCTCCGAGCATACCGCAGATGGCGCCAAAAACCTGCTAACTTCTTTCCCCTCCCCCTCAGTTAGCCGAGAGGCTCCGTGTTCACCATAGTGAGACTCCACGCCCCGTGGGAAAAATGTGGTGAGGCGAGCCGCGCTCAAGGTCGTGGGGTATTCCCCGCGCCACGAGTCGCGGCCTTGCCTCGCCGCACGATCTCGCGAGGTGCGGCCGCGCGGTGAACACGCGAGTCTGCCGATGGCGCTGGTCCCCTCGATCCCTTTCCTCTTTCAACAAACCCACTCCAACTATTATCTCAAGTTTACCCCGCAGGCTGGGTGAAGCCCCGGCTCCTTCTTCTTCTCCTAAAATTCTTTTCCTCCTCCTTATCCTTCTATCCCCACTCTTCCTTCCCCCCCTCTTCTTTACACACTTTATGCTTTATGCTAGTGAGGGAGCTAAGCGAGCGAGCGATAACCGTGATACTCCAGAAGGCTGGGTATTTGTGTCACACCGGAAAGTCACCAGTATGGCAATGGATTGGTATCCGCCATAGGCTGGTGTCAATCATCTCTTTAAGGAGCTTTTGTGTGTGGGTGTGAGTGCCCACAGGTATGGCTGGTGTGCTGAAGATCGCCGGGGAGAGCCGGGGCGGCTCACCCGTCGGCTAAGGCCTGGGTAGGCCTAGTTGCTGCTTGCTGTGGCTTGCTCGGCTGGAGGATCGTGAGTGCTGAACTCGGCGAAAATCGAAAATCGAAATCGAGAGAGAAGGGGGGAAGGAAGGAGGGAGAGGGGAAGGATAAGGAGGGAGTAGAAGGAAGATTTAGTAAGAGAGAAAGAGCCGGGGCTTAACCCAGCGTGCAGGGTAATAGATGGGGGACAGATGACTGGAGTCAGAAAAGGCGGGAAAAGGCTGGCGAGGGGAGGCCCCACGCCATCTGTGCTCGCCGCAGCCATGGCATGATTCGCCCGTTTGGCGTGGAACTGGCGGGCCAGCTCCGCGTCAGCAAGGGTGGCCAAAGCAGTTACACCAAGGGCCAATCGTCTTGTCCGTCGTGGGGGTGTCAATCTCTTTAGCATCCACGATGACAACAACGAAAAACCTTGAACTTATAAGATCCAGGTATGCCCTTGAACTCGGACCGGGTGCGGGAGCTTAAGTGGGTCTGAGCTGTGCCAGCCACCCGGGAACGAGGGGAGCCTGCGGTCCAATGGGCAAGCCGTGAGGTGTCCGTGGTCCTCTCCCCTGTGGTGTACACACTACACAGGCCCTCTCCCCTGTAGTGTACAGAGAGAGATCACCCAATTGGCGAGGCATTATTGTCACCCACTTGGCGTGATCCTCCAGAGGAAAAGCCATCAGACTTGAGCTTGATTGATACTCTTTGACAACAAACTACACAGAGAGCTCCGCCAATTTATCGTGGTTCGCCGCGACAATTGGCCAGGCCTTCTCTTGTAGCAAGTGCCCTACTACCGCTCCCTTGGAGAGCGAGGTTACAAACCTGGTCTGGACCCTCTGGTCCTGGACATAGTTTGTGGCCATGCACCAAGGGCGACTTTTCGGTGCCTAACTCTTGCCCTCTCCTTCTGACTTCCTGGTGCAGCCTGGGCCTGCGGAAAACGTCGATTTCCAACATTCGCCGGCTGCGGTGACATGATCACACCCCCCTTGTAGCAGGATTGGGGCGCAGAGCGTTTACCACACCAAAACTCCGAGTTCAGCCCACCCAGGGGGATCTCCTGTCCTGTGGTGCTGAAGGGTCGAGTGTAGGGAACAGAGCTTTTTTGAGGCCCTTCTTAAGACCTCACCCTGAGAGCAGGTATAAGGATAATCCCCGAAAGGGAACCAATCTGTTTCATACTCTCTCAATGACCACAAAATGAATCCGAACATGTTAGTCACCCTGGAGCCTTTCAAGGTTGCAGGGGGATGAAAGAAAAAACAAAAGCAGGCCGAACGTGTCCGGCCTGCTGAACCGAGCAAGGACAAGACAGAAACACCAAACACAAAGTCTGTCCATGCACCCCAGACTGAGGGAAACCTGAACTCTCCTCAGAACTCACTCAGTCAAGAAGGGGCTCCAGCTGAACCAGCCAAACCAGCTGTCCCCACTTCTAAAGACCTTAAACCCCTGCAAAGGGGAGGCGTGAAGCGACGAAGGGTGGAAACTGACTCTGAAGAAGAGGCAGAGCACACCCCAAGTCGACTAACGCGGTTTAAGGTACCAAAAAAACCTGAAGACTTCGACAATGCATACCAACTGGTAAGGGCATTGGAGAAGGAAAGAAACGTCAGACTCTCAATCCGAATCTCTAGAGATGAGGGCATGATCATTGCCCCCAAAGACAAAGCCACCATGAACTTCCTGCAGGAAATCAAGGTGCTAAAAGACGGGAGAAAGGTGTGTATCTCACCACTGACCTCCCAAGAGAAAAAGTCCAAGATGGTGCTACTTGGCTTCCCACTAGGGTTCGACGTGGAGGTGATCACGTCTCTCCCACAAGTGGTGGAGGCTTCCCGCATGACCAAAGGGAAGTCTCCAACCAGGCAAGTCCTGGTTATCCTCAAGGGAGCCCCAATCACCACCCTTGATCTGGGTAACTGGGGCTCATACAAGCTCAGGACATATGTGCCAGAGCCCTTGAGGTGCTTCACGTGCCACAAATTTGGGCATCACCAGGCCAACTGCACGGCCAAAGCCAAATGTGGTGTATGCAGCAAGGCACACGAAACCGAAGTGTGTATCAAGGCACACAAAGATGGCCAGAAGGACACAACAGCCAAGTGTCCAAACTGTGCCAAAAAGCATCATGCCTGGAGCCTGGCTTGCTCTGTCAGGAAACAGGCAGTTATTAAAAAGCAGAAGCTAGCCAAAAAGCGTCCTGACTTTGTATCTGCGCCCCCAGGCACCTATGTCTGGGGCAAAAACAAAAAAGAAAAGACTCCTCAACCTCCTAAGAAGAAGGAGTCGCCCCCACAGCGAAAATTGGATACCTCTAACAGAGAGGAATTCCCCAAGCTTGCTAGTGGCAAAACCACTAAAAAGAACCAAAGGGAAAAAGGTTCAAAGTCCACAGCAATGGTCCCCCCAGTAGATAATCTTTTCTTTGACGAGAAAGATATGACTCTCCTGTTGAGTGCTGTAGTTTCTGCAGTAGCAACAGCCTTGGGGAGGACCAGTGAGGAGGCGGAGAAAGCAGTGCAGGTCGCAATGACGGCTATGACCCAAACTGTGGCAGCTCTGAAGGGAAGGAAGCTAGAAGCCTCCAAACCGATAACGAGCAGCACTCCCCTCCCTAAATCCTTGGATGGCAGGCTAGCTTCGGGAGAAGCATTACGTGAAACCCCAGCTAGTCTGTCAGGACAGGCTGAAACTGTGCAGCAGAAGCCCCCACTGCAGGCCGAGTCTGTACAGCCAAAGTTTCGTCCCCTGACCCGAGGTGGCACTTCCAACCTAGGCTCTACACCCCTCGGTAGAGCCTTAACCGGAGTGTCTGACTTAGAGGAAGTTGTACAATGCTCAATCAAAGAGGATCTGTATTTATCTGATGCCACCAGCACTGGGGCATCTGAAGCTGAAGCAAGTGATTCTGAGTAACCATCATGGCACACAATCTAAGCATTCTGCAGTGGAATATCTGTAGCTATAAAAGCAAGAACTCTTTTCTCCAGTCGGTTGTGCGAGCAAGGAGCATTGACGTCGTCATGCTCCAGGAGACATTAACTATGGGATCCGTGTGCTTCTCAGGCTATCATGCCTTCACCAATCCAAACCTGGATGGTGCTAGAGGCCTGATGACCCTGGTAAAAGAAGCTATCCCATGCTCCTTGATAGCCAACCCGCCGCACTGTGGAGATGGTGTTGAATCTCTTGCTGTTGAGATTCAGCTACCTGGGGGCCCTATAAAAATATATAATATTTATAGCAAACCACTGTATGAGACCTTAGATCTGAACCAGGTCTGTGCTACTGCAGCACAAGACCGTGTGATCATAGGGGGAGACTTCAATGCACACATAGCCATGCTGAATCCCCGCAAAAGGCCGAACGCGGCAGGCATTCACATAGCAGAAGTGCTTGGGACATTCCCTGAGATCGCTCTTCTCAACACCAAAGAACCAACGCATGTGAAGGGAGGGGTCCTAGACCTCACCTTTGCCACTGCAACAATGGTGGAGAGAATTCGGTGGTGTGTCGATGATACGGTTACTATTGATCACTACGGCATAGTCATCACACTAATGGATGCAGGTCCAGCCCAAAGACCACATCACATTCCTAAATGGAAAACAGACAAGGCCAACTGGTTTGCCTTCCAGGAAGGCTTGGCTCGATGTCTGAAAGACAATGAACCCAATAACAATAATGAAAATGTGGATGTGCTAGAGGCAAGGCTAATCCAGGCCATAAACCAGGCAGCCTCACAAACCATCCCCAAAACTTGCCCATGGTCCAGACCTCACAAAGACGCCTGGTACTATAATGACGAGATCAAAGAGGTCAACCACAGGGTTAATATGTGTAGAAAAAAACTTCCGACGGCAAAGATCTCCCGACAATCTGGCCCTGTTGAGGGAAGCTGTCGTGGATGCCAAGGAAACTGCCAACAGAGTAAGGCAGGAAAAATGGCTGGAATGGTGTCAAACTTTTGGGCACCAGACCAGCCTTACAGAGTTGTGGAAACGGGTCAGGCAAGCAACAAGCCGCCAAGCCCCGAAATGCACTCATCATGACCCACAATCAGAGGCTAACAGATTGGTGCTTGAGTTCTCTGCCAGAACCAGCACCGACAATCTGCCTCCAATGATGAGAGAAAAACAACAAAACTTAAATCCAGAAAGACTTGCTCTCATAAGAGACAAGGCACTCGAAGCTGATGAAACGGATGCCTTGTTTTCTCTTAGGGAACTAAGAAAATCATACAAATCCAGTTCTGGGTCAGTACCGGGATCTGATGGGATCTCTCACCCCATCATTTCGCATCTAGGCCTTGCAGGAGAACTTGCATTCTTGCAGGTTATCAACAAATCCTGGCAAACAGCCACGGTGCCTCAGAGCTGGAAACAAGCCACAATACTTCCCATCCCAAACCCAAAGGAGCCTGGCAAGTACTGTCATCTCTCTTCTCAGCTGCCTGGGTAAAACAGCTGAGATGGTACTCAACAGGCTCCGATGGAAAATGGGTCCCCCACATGAACACCTGCACAGGTTCATATGGGGTAAGAGCACTGCTCATAGCATTTCCACACTCTTAAGCACAATCTGCACCTCGCCTGCCGTGGTTGTCTTCCTTGACCTGGAGAAGGTTTTTGAACTGGCAAATCCGCTTGCCATTCAAGAGAAATCCACAAAGGAGTCAAAGGCAGACTCTTGGCCTGGATAGCTGACTATTTTAAAAATAGATCAGCAAATGTCAGATTTCAAGGCCACCTCTCACAGCACATGCCACTTGAAAATGGAACTCCTCAGGGAAGGTTCTTAGTCCAGCCCTGTTTAATACCCTCATGTCCAACATACTCGACATTCACCTGCCAGAGGGATGCAAGATCATCTCTTATGCAGATGACTTGGCAATCATAGCCTCTGGCAATCACTGCCTTACTAGAGCTCAGCGTTGTCTGAACCTGGTGTCTGAAGAGTGTTGTAGGACGGGTCTAAAAATATCAGCAGCAAAATCCAAAGCAATGGCTCTGAGAACCAATGTCAGAAACAAAAAACTCACCATACAGGGTATGGATCTGGAATGGGTGAAGGACTATCTATACCTTGGTGTATGGATAGGACACACACTCACTTTCAAAAAGGAGATCCAATACCTGCTTGACAGAACCAAGGAAAGACTGTCAGTCATGAAAGTCATGACAGGGAGACACATAGGAGCAGGACACAAAGTACTAAGATCATTCTATGTACATGCTGTCCGTCGTAGTATTGACTATGCATCTGTTGCCCTCATTGCTTCCAGTATATTAAAAGAAAAACTGGAAACAAACGAAACAGCCAAGATAATTCTAGGTGCACCTAAGTGGACAAAGGTCATTAACCTCCTCATGGAAGCTGATTTACCGTCCATGGACACTAGAATAGATCTAATGGCAGCACAGTTCCTTTCCAAGGTCCTGCAGGCACCCACAAACTCTTATCTAAGACAAAGAGTTCTCAGACGCCTACAACAAGATTACCAGTTGTTTGCGGACAATTCCTGGCTCACACATACAGCCATAGTTTTGATACGCTTTCAGCTAAAAGATTAATTGCTTGTCAAGGGTATGGACTCCCCTCACCCTGATTACAAAGAACCCCCGCCGTGGGCAAACGAAATGATCGGATTCTCAATTCTAAATCTCACAATGAGAAAAGATCAATATTCCATGCCTAGCCTAAAGGCACAAGCACAAAGGGTCATTGATCAAATAACTCCGCCGGGTAGTATAACATACAACACGGACGGATCCGTGGATCCAATAAACCATACTACAGGCGCTGGCTTTGCAACAAAGGATACCACAGCATCCATTAGGGTCACTGACAATGCCTCAATGCTTCAGGGTGAAACGGTTGCGATCATGGAAGCAGTGACACACACGTCCTTGAGGGGAGGACACGTTGTCATTCATACAGATTCAAGAGCAACTATTGACAGCTTACAGCATAGCATTCCCCCAGATAACATCTACCTCTTGACAACAGTGCTAAACATAGCCCAAAGAATCCTTAGTCAAGGTAGAAGAATCATCATAAACTGGGTCCCAAGCCACATAGGCATACAAGGGAACGAGCTTGCTGATAAACTAGCCGAAAAGGGCAGGGGTATGCCCCCATCCTCCATGATCGTTAAACGCAGCCGAAGGGGACTAAGCCAAGGTACCAAAGCTGCAGCGTGTGTGGTCCTCCGGGGAGCACATAGAGAAAACATCACAAAATCGCTCGCTGCAAAGTGGTACTCAGATGCTTCAGGCTATGAGCCACTGGCCCTTCCTCCAAACACAAAAAGAGGTACCGAAGTCATACTATTCAGACTAAGACTAGGTTACCAATGCGCTTGGCAAATTATTGACAATGAGACTGCGAGGTTATGCAAACACTGCGGCGAGCCTAACGCCACCCTGTTATATTACTTGCAGAATTGTGTACACACAATTTCTGAGGCAGGGACCACCCACCACAGCCGCCGGGCTGGTAAAAAGGGTGTGCAACATACTTACCCCGTGGCAGCTGGATCGCTTGCTTGCAATCCAGCCACCGCGATAAGCATGCAGTTCAAAGAAAACATCTGAGTTAATTAGAACTAGTTAACACAGGCCGGGCCACTCCAGAGAAAAGGCCCGGGCGAAGCATGACTTCGCAAATCTAACTGAACTGAACTGAACTGTCCGTGGTCAACCAATTAGGTCTCGCTATGCGTCGTCGAGAAGCTGCTAATGGTGAGGGCGCGAGAACAGGCTGTGGACCTGGACCCAACCTGGGGTAAATATGCTACGCTGCAGGTTCCGGGGGTCGGCTACACTCCCAAAAGGCGGTAATACGCTAGATTTTGCCGTTTTTTTCGACTTTTGGTATTTTATTACTTTTGGCCTTTATTTCATTATAAATGGACTGGATAATAATTATTATCCTCATTATTATCATTACTGTCATTATTCTTATGATTATTATCATTATAGTCATTATCATCATGATTATCATCATTATTATCATCATTATTGCAGTTATAATGATTATTATACTAATTATTAAAGCTATTTTCATCATAACTATTTTTATAATAATAATAGCAATAATGATGATTTTAGAAATAATGACAATAGTAATAATTATAATGACAATGATAATGATGTTATTATTATTTCTATTGTCATTATTAGTCTGAAAATTATTGGAATAGAGTTGATTATTGCTATTATTGAAGTAATTATCAAAATTATCATTATAATTATGATTTTATCATTATTATAATTATTATTGTCATTATCTTTCTCATTATCATCATAATCATCATCATTATTGCATATAATGAAGGAATTATCATGAAAATCATCACAATTAACTTAATTAATGTTAAAATCCTCATAATTACCAATAGAAAGGGAAAAGGTTTTTTTTCTACATATGGGATTTTAGTACTTTTGGCCTTTATTTCATTATAAATGGATGGATAATAATTATTATCATCATTATTATAATAGTGTCATTATTCTTATGATTCTTATCATTATAGTCAGTATCATCTTGATTATCATCATTATTATCATCATTATTGCAGTTATAATGATTATCATGCTAATTATTATAGCTATTTTCATCACCATATTTTTTTATAATAATAATAGATATAATGATGATTTTAGAAATAATAATGACAATAGTAATAATTATAATGACAATGATAATGATGTTATTATTAATTCTATTGTCATTATTAGTCTGAAAATTATTGGAATAGAGTTGATTATTGCTATTATTGCAGTAATTATCAAAATCATCCTTATAATTATGATTTTATCATTATTATCATTATTGTTGCCATTATCATTGTCATTATCATCATAATTATCATCATTATTGCATATAATGAAGGAATTATCATGAAAATCATCACAATTACCTGAATTAATGTTAAAATCCTCATAATTACCAATAAAAAGCGAAAAGGGTTTTTTTTCGACGTTTCTCTCAAAAGGCTGTAATACGCTAGATTTTGCCGTTTTTCTACTTAAGACGATTTTATTACTTTTGGCCTTTATTTCATTATAAATGTACTGGATCATAATTATCATCATTATTATCATTGCTGCCATTATTCTTATGATTATTATCATTATAGTCATTACCATCATGATTATCATCATTATTATCATCATTATTGCAGATATAATGATTATTATGCTAATTATTATAACTATTTTCATCAACATAACTATTTTTATAATGATAATAGCAATAATGATAATTTTAGAAATAATGACAATAGTAATAGTTATAATGACAATGATAATGATGTTATTATTATTTCTATTGTCATTATTAGTCTGAAAATTGGAATAGAGTTAATTATTGCTATTATTATAGTAATTATCAAAATTATCATTATAATTATGATTTTATCCTTATCATTATTATTTTCATTATCATTGTCATTGTCATCATTATTGCATATAATGAAGGGATTATCATGAAAATCATCACAATTCCCGGAATTAATGTTAAAATCCTCATAAGTACCAATAAAAAGCGAAAAAGTTTTTTTTATTGACGTTTCTCCCAAAAGGCTGTAATACGCTAAATTATGCCGTTTTTTCGACTTCTGGGATTTTATTACTTTTGGCCTTTATTTCATTATATATGGACTGGATAATAATTATTATCATCATTATTATCATTACTGTCATTATACTTATGATTATTATCATTATAGCCATTATCATCATGATTATCATTATTATCATCATTATTGCAGTTATAATGATTATTATGCTAATTATTACATCTATTTTCATCATAACTATTTCTATAATGATAATAGCAATAATGATAATCTTAGAAATAATAATGACAATAGTAATAATTATAATGACAATGATAATGATATTATTATTTTTATTGTCATTATTATTTTGAAAATTATTGGAATAGAGTTGATTATTGCAATTATTGCAGTAATTATCAAAATTATCATTATGATTATAATTTTATCATAATTACCATTATTATTGTCATTATCACAGCCATTATCATCATAATAATCATCATTATTGTATATAATGAAGGAATTATCATGAAAATCATCAAAATTACCTGAATTAATGTTAAAATCCTCATAATTACCAATAAAAAGCGATAAGTTTTTTTTCGACGTTTCTCTGAAAAGGCTGTAATACTCTAGATTTTGCCGTTTTTTTCGACTTTTGGGATTTTATTACTAATGGCCTTATTTAATTATAAATGGGCTGGATAATAATTATCATCATTATTATCATTACTGTCATTATTCTTATGATTAATAAATTTATTAGTCATTATCATCATTATTATCATCATTATTGCAGTTATAATGATTTTTATGCTAATTATTATAGCTATTTTCATCATCATGACTATTTTTATAATGATAATAGCCATAAGGATAATTTTAGAAATAATAACGACAATGCTAATGATGTTATTATTTCTAATGTCATTATTAGTCTGAAAATTATTGGAATAGAGTTGATTATTGCTACTATTGCATTCATTATCAAAATTATCGTTATAATTGTAATGCAGTAATGATAATTATGATGACAATAATAATGACAATAATAATAAAAATAATAAAATCAGAATAATAATGATGATTTTGATAATTACTGCAATAATAGCAGTAATCAACTCTATTCCAATCATTTCAGACTAATAATGACAATAGAAATAATAATATCATTATTATTGTCATTATAATTATTACTATTGTCATTATTATTTCTAAAATTATCATTATTGCTATTATTATTATAAAAATAGTTATGATGATGAAAATAGCTATAATAATTATTATAACTGCAATAATGATGATAATAATGATGATAATCATGATGATAATGACTATAATGATAATAATCATAATAATAATGACAGTAATGATAATAATTATGATAATAATTATTATCCAGTCCATTTATAATGAAATAAAGGCTAAAAGTAATAAAATCCATAAAGTCGAAAAAACGGCAAAATCTAGCGTATTACAGCCATTTTCAGAAAAACCTCGAAAAAAAACCTTTTCGCTTTTTTTGGTAATAATGAGGAATTTAACAATTCAGGTAATTGTCATGATTTTCATGATAATTCCTTCATTTCTCCAATGATGATAATGACAATGATAATGAATATAATAACGATAATGATGATAAAATCATAATTCTAATGATAATTTTGATAATTACTGCAATAATAGCAATAATCAACTCTATTCCAAAAAATTTCAGACTAATAATGACAATAGAAATAATAATATCATTATCATTGTCATTATAATTATCCCTATTGTCATTATTTCTAAAATTATCATTATTGCTATTATCATTATAAAAATGAAATGAAAATAGCTATAATAATTAGCATTATAATTATCATTATAATTGTGATTTCATCATTATTATCATTATTATTGTCATTATCATCAAAATTATCATCATCATTGCATATAATGAAGGGATTATCATGATAATTATCACAATTACCTAAATTAATGTTAAATTCCTTATAATTACCAATACGCTAGATTTTGCCGTTTTTTCGACTTTTGGGATTTTATTACTTTTGTCCCTTGATTTCATTATATATTGACTCGATAATGATTATTATCATCATTATTATCATCATTATTGCAGTTCTAATGAATATAATGGTAATTATTATAGCTATTATCATCATCATAACTATTTTTATAATATTGTCATTATTAGTCAAAATTATTGGAATAAAGTTGATTATTCCTATTATTGCAGTAATTAACAAAATTATCATTATCATCACTATTATCTTTACTGTCATTATTCTTATAATTATGATCATTATAGTCATTATAATCATGATTACCATCAATATTATCATTATTATTCCAGTTATAATGATTATTATGCTAATTATTATAGCTATTTTCATCATCATAATAATTTTTATAATAATAATAGCAATAATGATAATTTTAGAAATGATAATGACAATAGTAATAATTATAATGGCAATGATAATGATGTTATAAACATTTCTAATGTCATTATTAGTCTGAAAATTATTGGAATAGAGTTGATTATTGTTATTTTTGTAGTAATTATCAAAATTATCTTTATAATTATGATTTTATCATTATTATCATTATTATTGTCATTATCTTTGTCATTATCATTATCATCATTTTTGCATATAATGAAGGAATTATCATGAAAATCATTACAATTACCTGAATTAAAATCCTCATAATTACCAATAAAAAGCGAAAAGGGCTTTTTTCGACGTTTCTCTCACAAGGCTGTAATACTCTAGATTTTGCCATTTATTTCGACTTGTGGGATTTTATTACATTTGCCCTTTATTTCATTATAAATGGACTGGATAATAAATATCATCATTATTATCATTACTGTCATTATTCATATGATTATAATCATTATAGTCATTATCAACATGATTATCATTATCATCATTATTGAAGTTATAATGATTTTATAATGATAATAGCAATAATGATAATTTTGGAAATAATGACAATAGTAATAATTATAATGACAATGATAATGATGTTATTATTATTTCTATTGTCATTATTTGAAAATTATTGGAATAGACTCGATTATTGCAATCATTGTAGTAATTATCAAAATTATCATTATAATTATGATTTTATCCTTATTATCATTATTATTTTCATTATCATTGTCATTATCATCATAATTATCATCATTATTGCATATAATGAAGGAATTATCATGAAAATCATCACAATTACCTGAATTAATGTTAAAATCCTCATAATTACCAATAAAAAGTGAAAACGATTTTTTTTCGAAGTTACTTTCAAAAGGCTGTAATACGCTAGAATTTGTCATTTTTTCGACTTTTCGGATTTATTTACTTTTGGTCTTTACTTCATTATAAATTGACTGGATAATAATTATTATCATCATTATCATTACTGTCATTATTCTTATGTTTATCATTATAGTCATTATCATCATGATAATCATTATTATCAACATTATTGCAGTTATTATGATTTTATAATGATAATAGCAATAATAATAATTTTAGAAGTAATAATGACAGTAATAATTATAATGACAAAGATAATGATATTATTATTTCTATTGTCATTATTTGTCTGAAAATTATTGGAATAGAGTTGATTATTGCTATTATTGCTGTAATTATCAAAATTAACATTATAATTATGAATTTGTCATTGTTATCATTATTATTGTCATCATCATTGTCATTATCATCATAATTATCATCATTATTGCATATAATGAAGGAATTATCATGAAAATCATCACAATTCCCTGAATTAATGTTAAAATCCTCATAATTACCAATAAAAGCGAAAAGGGTTTTTTTCGACGTTTCTCTCAAAAGCCTGTAATACGCTAGATTTTGTCGTTTTTTCCACTTCTGAGATTTTATTACTTTAGGCTTTTGTTTCATTATAAATGGACTGGATAATAATTATTATCATCATTATCATTACTACCATTATTCATATGATTATTATCATTTATGTCATTATTACTATGATTATCATCATGATTTTCATCATTATCATTATTGCAGTTATAATGATTATTATGCTAATTATTATAGCTATTTTCATCATAACTAATATAAGAATAACATCATTATCATTGTCATTTATGTTTCTAAAATTATCATTATTTCTATTATCAATATGAAAACAGTTATGATGATTTAAATAGCTATAAGAATTAACAAAATAATCATTATAATTAAAATAATGATGATAATAATGATAATCATGTTGATAATGACTATAATAATAATCATAGGAATAACGACAGTAATGATAATAATTATTATCCAGTCCATTTATAATGAAATAAAGTCCCAAAGTAATAAAATCCCAAAAGTCGAAAAACGGCAAAATCTAGCGTATTACAACCTTTTGAGAGAATCGTCGAAAAAAAAATCTTTTCGCTTTTTATTGGTAATTATGAGGATTTTAACATTAATTCAGGTAATTGCGGTGATTTTCATGATAATTCCTTCATTATATACTATAATGATAATAATCTAGTTGATAATGACAATGATAAAGACAATAATAATGATTAAATCATAATTATAAGGATAATTTTCATAATTACTGCAATAATAGCAATAATGAACTCTATTCCAATAATTTTCAGACTAATAATGACAATATAAATAATAACATCATTATCATTGTCATTATAATTATTACTATTGTCATTATTATTTCTAAAATTATCATTATTGCTATCATCATTATAAAAATAGTTATAATGATGAAAATAGCTATAATAATTAGCATAATAATCATTATAACTGCAATAATGATAATCATGATGATACTCATGAGAATGACTAAAATGACAATAATCATAAGAATAATGACAGTGATGATAGTAATGATGATAATAATTATTATCCAGTCCATTTATAATGAAATAAAGGCCAAAAGTAATAAAATCCCAAAAGTCGAAAAACGACAAAATCTAGGGTATTACAACCTTTTGAGAGAAACGTCTAAAAAAAACTTTTAGCTTTTTATTGGTAATTATGAGGATTTTAACATTAATTCAGGTAATTGTGATGGTTTTCATGACAATTCCTTCATTATATGCAATAATGATGATAATTATGATGATAAGGACAATGATAATAACAATAATAATTATAATAATGATAAAATCATAATTATAATGATAATTTTGATAATTACTGCAACAATAGCAATAATAAATTCTATTCCAATAATTTTATGACAATAGAAATAATAATAACATCATTATCATTGTCATTATAATTATTACTATTATCATTATTATTTCTAAAATTATCATTATTGCCATTATCATTATAAATATAGTTATGATGATGAAAATAGCTATAATAATTAGCATAATAATCATTATGACTGCAATAATGATAATAATGATGATAATCATGATGGTAATAACAATAATGATAATAATCATAAGAATAATGACAGTAATGATAATAATGATAATAATTATTATCCAGTCCATTTATACTGAAATAAAGGCCAAAAGTAATCAAATCCCAAAAGTCGAAAAAACGGCAAAATCTAGCCTTTTGAGACAAACGTCGAAAAAAAAACCTTTTCGCTCTTTGTTGGTAATTATGAGTATTTTAACTTTAATTCAGGAAATTGTGAGGATTTTTATGATAATTCCTTCATTATATGCAATAATGATGATAATTATGATGATAATGACAATGGCAATGACATGAATAATGATAATAATGATAAAATCATAATTATAAGGATAATTTTGGTAATTTCTTAAATAATAGCAATAATTGTCACACAAATAATGACAATAGAAATAATAATATCATTATGATTTTGATAATTACTGCAATAATAGCAAATATCAACTCTATTCCAATAATTTTCAGACCAATAATAATAATAACATCATTTTCATTATCATTATAATTATTACTATTGTCATTATTATTTCCAAAATTATCATTATTCCTATCATCATTATAAAAATAGTTATGGTGATGAAAATAGCTATAATAATTAGCATACTGATCATTATAACTGCAATAATGATGATAATAATGATGATAATCATGATGATAATGACTATAATGATAATCATAAAATAATGACAGTAATATTAAGAATGATGATCATTATTATCCAGGCCATTTATAATGAAATAAAGGCCAAATGTAATAAAATCCCAAATGTCGAAAAAACGGAAAAATATAGCGAAAAAACGTCGAAAAAAACACTTTTCGCTTTTTATTGGTAATTATGAGGATTTTAACATTAATTCAGGTAATTGTGATGATTTTCATGATAATTCCTTCATTTTTTGCAATATTGATGATAATGACAATGATAATGACAATAATAATAATAATAATGATAAAATCATAATTATAATGATAATTTTGATAATTACAGCAATAATAGCAATAATCAACTCTATCCCAATAATTTTCAGACTAATAATGACAATAGAAATAATATCATTATCATTGTCATTATTATTTCTAAAATTATCATTATTGCTATTATCATTATAAAAATAGTTATGATGATGAAAATAGCTATAATGATTAGCATAATAATTATTATAACTGCAATAATGATGATAATAATGATGATAACCATGATGATAATGACTATAATGAATATAATAATCATAAGAATAATGACATTAATGATAATGATAATAATTATTATCCAGTCCATTTATAATGAAATCAAGGTTAAAAGTAATAGAATCTCAAAAGTCGAAAAAACGGCATAATCTAGCGTATTACAGCCTTTTGAAAGAAACATCAGAAGAAAACCTTTTCGCTTTTTATTGGTAATTATGAGGATTTTAACATTAATTCAGGTAATTATGATGATTTTCATGATAAATCCTTCATTATTTGCAATAATGATAATTATGATAATGACAATGATAATGACAATAATAAGGATAATGATAAAATCATAATTATAAGGATAATTTTGATAATTACAGCAATAATAGCAATAATCAACTCTATCCCAATAAGTTTCAGACTAATAATGACAATAGAAATAATATCATTATCATTGTCATTATTATTTCTAAAATTATCATTATAAAAATAGTTATGATGAAAATAGATATAATGATTAGCATAATAATTATCATAACTGCAATAATGATGATAATGATAATCATGATGATAATGACTATAATGAATATAATAATCATAAGAATAATGACAGTAATGATAATAATGATGATAATAATTATTATCCAGTCCATTTATAATGAAATAAAGGCCAAAAGTAATAAAATCCCAAAAGTCGAAAAAAACGGCAAAATCTAGCGTATTACAACCTTTTCAGAGAATCGTCGAAAAATACCCATTTAACTTTTTATTGGTAATTATGAGGATTTTAAGATTAATTCAGGTAATTGTGATGATTTTCATGATACTTCCTTCATTATATACAAAAATGATAATTATGATAATACGGACAATGATAATGACAATAATAATGACATTCTTAATGATGATAATGATAAAATGATAAATATAATGATAATTTTCATAATTACTGCAATAATAGCAATAATCAACTCTATTCCAATAATTTTCAGACTAATAATGGAAATAGAAATAATAATATCATTATCATTGTCATTATAATTATTATTATTGTCGTTATTATTTCTAAAATTATCATTATTGCTATTATCATTATAAAAATAGTTATGATGTTGAATATAGCTATAATAATTAGTATAATAATCATTATAACTGTAGTAATGATGATGATGATAATCATGATAATGACTATAGTGACAATAATCATAAGAATAATGACAGCAATGATAATGATAATAATCATTATCCAGTCCATTTATAATGAAATAAAGGCCAAAAGTAATAAAATCCCAAAAGTCGAAAAAACGGCAAAATCTAGCGTATTACAGCCTTTTGAGAGAAACATGGAAAAAAACTTCGCTTTTTATTGGTAATTATGAGGATCTTAACATTAATTTTCATGATAATCCTTTCATTATATGCAATAATGATGATAATTATGATGATAAAGACAATAATAATGATAATGATAAAATCATAATTATAATGATAATTTTGATAATTACTGCAATAATAGCAATTATAATTATTATTATTATCATTGTTGTTATTATCATTATTAATGTTAAAATCCTTATAATTACCATTTAAAAGCGAAAACGGTTTTTTTTCGTCCTCCATCACAGAAGTTGCTGTCACGCACTGCTTCAAAGTGCATAACGGCTACAAAGTTGTTGCTAAGCAAGAACAGCTGACCCATTTCCTTTCGACTACTGGCCAGAGAAAACACGCTGATCATGGTTTAAAACCTCTCCCCTCCCCGGAAACGAAGGCTAAGTGCACGGTCGTGGCTAAAAAGATCGACAAGACAATCCTGCCACGATCGTGCCAAGCCATCCAGGAGGAAGTCAGCACCATGAACGATGTCACTATGGTGGATGTTTACAAACCATCAGAGTCGCGAATCCTTAAGACTCGCTGCTTAGCCCCCGAGGAAGCACAGAAGCTTCTCTCCCGTGAGATCGTGCTTTTTAACACATCCGTCCCCACCTACAATGTAGAAGCCGAGTGCTTTGTTCAGGTCGATCAGTGCCTTAAATGCTACCGTTACAATCACCTGAGACACACCTGCACACACGAGCAGCGTTGCAACCGCTGTGGTGACCCAAGTCACTTCTTTTCCACCTGCAGCAAGGACATCAAATACTGCAATTGTGGGGGTCAGCACGTCGCTGTCAGCGGGTATTGCCCTACACGCAAAGAAATAATCAAGACTAAAAGACAAACACTCAAACAAAACAAAAACATAACATACGCAACAGTCACCCAACCCTTACAAACAAGCACACCTACCACAAGACAACCAAACACAATTCCCTCAGGAACCACTCTGCCGCCTGCACACTTCCCCCAAACAAACACCTTCACACCAAACAACAACCCTAAAATACAAGCAATACTACACGTAGCTTTAATAGCTGCCAAATACAACGCCAAGAAACTCGCAAACATAGTCCCTATCATGCTACAAAGAAACGGTTTCCCCAGCATTGTGATTCCTGAGGAAATCTTCGAAGACCAAAACCTGTTACATACCTTAATTTCACACACAAACAAACACTCACACCGAGGTCACAGAGGCGACCATGACATCCACACAGCCCTCTACCTCTCACTCACACGGACTCCCACAGCCACTACCACAACGAATACATAAAGAAACTGCACAAAAGAAAACTACACCAGATACTTCTGACAACAAACGCAAACATACCTCACCACCAGACATGCACACCAAAAAAGACAAAAAGGACCCTGAGCTCTCGGCCCCCGAGGCTCGTCACGTTCACGATGATACCATCAATAATTTTCAGATTAATAATGACAATAGAAATAATAAAAACATCATTATCATTGTCATTATAATTATTACTATTATTATTATTATTTCTAGAATTATCATTATTGCTATTATCATTATAAAAATAGTCATGATGATGAAAATAGCTATAATAATTAGCATAATAATCATTATAACTGCAATAACGATGATAATACTGATGATAATCATTATGATAATGACTATAATGATAATAGTAATAAGAATAATGAGAGTAATGATAATAATGATAATAATTATTATCCAGTCCATTTATAAAATCCCAGAAGTCGAAAAAACGGCAAAATCTAGCGTAGTACAGCCTTTTGAGATAAACGTCGAAAAAAAAAACTTTTCGCTTTTTATTGGTCATTATGAGGATTTTAACATTTATTCAGGTAATTGTAAGGATTTTTATGACAACTTCACTATATGCTATCATGATGATAATTATGATGATAATGACAATGATAATGACAATAATAATGATAATAATGATAAAATCATAATTATAATGATAATTTTGATAATTACTGCAATAATAGCAATAATCAACTTTATTCCAATAATTTTCAGACTAATAATGACAGTAGAAATATTAATAACATCATTATCATTGTCTTTCTAATTAATACTATTGTCATTATTATTTCTAAAATTATCCTTATTGCTATTATCATTATAAAGATACTTATGATGATGAAAATAGCTATAATAATTAGCATAATTATTATTATAACTGCAATAAAGATGATAATAATGATAATCATGATGGTAATGACTATAATGATAATAATCATAACAATAATGACAGTAATGATAATAATGATGATAATAATTATTATCCAGTTCATTTATAACGAAATGAAGGCCAAAAGTAATAGTATCCCAAAAGTAGAAAAAACGGCAAAATCGAGAGTATTACAGCCTTTTCAGAAAAACGTCGATAAAAATCCCTTTCGCTTTTTATTGGTAATTATGAGGATTTTAGCATTAATTCAGGTAATTGTGATGATTTTCGTGATAATTCCTTCATTATATGCAATAATGATAATTATGATGAAAATGACAATGATAATGGGAATAATAATGATAATGATAAAATCATAATTATATTGATAATTACTGCAATAATAACAATAATAAACTTTATTCCAATAATTTTCAGACTAATAATGACAATAGAAATAATAATATCATTATCATTGTCATTATAAATATTAATATTGTCATTATTATTTCTAAAATTATCATTATTGCTGTAAATGCAATAATGATGATAATAATAATGATAATCATGATGATAATAATTATAATGATAATAATCATAAAAATAATGACAGTAATGATAATAATGAAGATAGTAATTATTATTCAGTCCATTTATAATGAAATAACGGCCAAAAGAAATAAAATCCCCAAAGTCGAAAAAATGGCAAAATCTAGCCTTTTGAGAGAAACGTTGAAAAAAACCCTTTTTCGCTTTTTAATGTTAATTATGAGGATTGTAACATTAATTCAGGTAATTATGATGATTTTCATGATAATTCCTTTATTATTGACAATAATGATGATAATAATGATGAAAATGACGATGATAATAACAATAATAATGATAATAACAATGACATCAATAATGATAATGATAAAATCATAATTATAATGATAATTTTGATAATTTCTGTAATAATATCAATAATAAACTCAATTCCAATAATTTTCATACTAATAATGAAAATAAAAATAATATTAATATCATATTCATTATAATTATTGCTATTGTCATTATTATTTCTAAAATTATCATTATTGCTATTATCATTATGAAAATAGTTATAATGATGAAAATAGCAATAATAATTAGCTTAATAATTATCGTAACTCCAATAATGAAGATAATAATAATGATAATCATGATAATAATGACTGTAATGATAATAATCATAAAAATAATGAAAGTAATGATAATAATGATGATAATAATCATAATTCAGTCCATTTATAATGAAATTAGGGCCAAAAGTAATAAAATCCCAGAAGTCGAAAAAAACGGCAAAATCGAGCGTATTACAGCCTTTTGAGAGAAAGGTAAAAAAAAAAAATTCGCTTTTTAATGGTAATTATGAGGATTTTAACATTAATAATGATAATAGCAATAATGATAATTTTAGAAATAATAATGACAATAGTAATGATTATAATGACAATGATAATGATATTATTATTTATATTGTCATTATTAGTCTGAAAATTATTGGAATAGGGTTTATTATTGCTATTATTGCAGTAATTATCAAAATTATCATTATGATTATGATTTTATCATTATTATCATTATTATTGTCATTATCCTTGTCATTAACATCATAATTATCATTATTGCATATAATGAAGGAATTATCATGAAAATCATCACAATTACCTGAATTAATGTTTAAATCCTCATAATTACCAAAAAATGCGAAAAAGATTTTTTTCGACGTTTCTCTCAAAAGACTGTAATACGCTATATTTTGCCGTTTTTTCGACTTCTGGGATTTTATTACTTTTGGCCTTTATTTCATTATAAATGGACTGGATAATAATTATTATCATTACTGTCATTATTCTTATGATTATTATCATTATAGTCATTATCATCATGATTATCATTATCATCATCATTATTGCAATTATAATGATTATTATGCTAATTATTATAGCTATTTTCATCATCATAACTATTTTTATAATGATAATAGCAATAATGATAATTTTAGGAATAATAATGACAATAGTAATAATTATAATGACAATGATAATGATATTATTTCTATTGTCATTATTAGTCTAAAAATTATTGGAATAGAGTTGATTATTGCTATTATTGCACTAATTATCAAAATTATCATTATAATTATGATTTTATTATTATTATTGTCATTATCATTGTCATTATCATCATAATTATCATAATTATTATTATTGCATATAATGAAGGAATTATAATGAAAATCATCACAATTACCTGAATTAATGTTAAAATCGTCTTAATTACCAAAAAAAAAAAAGCGAAAAAGGCTTTTTTTATCGACGTTTCTCTCAGAAGACTGTAATACGCTATATTTTGCCGTTTTTCGACTTCTGGGATTTTATTACTTTTGGCCTTTATTTCATTATAAATGGACTGGATAATAATTATTATCATGACTGTCATTATTCTTATATTTATTATCATTATAGTCATTATCATCATGATTATCATTATCATCATTATTGCAATTATAATGATGATTAAGCTAATTATTATAGCTATTTTCATCATCAAAACTATTTTTATAATGATGATAGCAATAATGATAATTTTAGGAATAATGATAATAGTAATGATTATAATGACAATGATAATGATATTATTTCTATTGTCATTATTAGTCTAAAAATTATTGGAATAGAGTTGATTATTGCTATTATTGCACTAATTATCAAAATTATCATTATAATTATGATTTTATTATTATTATTGTCATTATCATCATAATTATCATCATTATTGCATATAATGAAGGAATCATGAAAATCATCACAATTACCTGAATTAATGTTAAAATCCTCATAATTTCCAATAAAAAGCGAAAAAGTTTTTTTTTTCGACGTTTCTCTTATGGCAATGGATTGGTATCCGCCATAGGCTCGTGTTAATCATCTCTTTAAGGAGCTTTTGTGTGTGGGTGTGAGTGCCCACAGGTATGACTGGTGTGCTGAAGATCGCCGGGGAGAGCCGTCGGCTAAGGCCTGGGTAGGCCTAGTTGCTGCTTGCTGTGTCTTTGCTCAGCTGGAGGATCGTGAAGGAAGAGTGGGGATAGGAGAAGGATAAGGAGGAGGAAAAGAATTTTAGGAGGAGCCGGGGCTTCACCCAACCTGCAGGGTAAACTTGAGGTAATAATTGG
>NC_091564.1:24354233-24381569 GCF_042767895.1 Penaeus vannamei | reverse complement strand
AAAGAAAAGATTATCATCTACTGGGGGGACCATTGCTGTGGACTTTGAACCTTTTTCCCTTTGGTTCTTTTTGTGGTTTTGCCACTAGCAAGCTTGGGGAATTCCTCTCTGTTAGAGATATCCAATTTTCGCTGTGGGGGTGACTCCTTCCTCTTAGGAGGTCGGGGAGTCTTTTCTTTTTTGTTTTTGCCCCAGACGTAGGTGCCTGGGGGCGCAGGGACAAAGTCAGGCTGCTTTTTGGCTAGCTCCTGCTTTTTAATAACTGCCTGTTTCCTGACAGAGCGAGCCAGGCTCCAGGCATGATGCTTTTTGACACAGTTTGGACACTTGGCTATTGTGTCCTTCTGGCCATCTTTGTGTGCCTTGATACACACTTCGGTTTCGTGTGCCTCGCTGCATACACCACATTTGGCTTTGGCCTTGCAGTTGGCCTGGTGATGCCCAAATTTGTGACACGTGAAGCACCTCAAGGGCTCTGGCACATATGTCCTGAGCTTGTATGAGCCCCAGTTACCCAGATCAGGGGTGGTGATTGGGGCTCCCTTGACGATAACCAGGACTTGCCTGGTTCGAGACCCTTTGGTCATGCGGGAAGCCTCCACCACTTGTGGGAGAGACGTGATCATTTCCACGTCGAACCCTAGTGGGAAGCCAAGTAGCACCATCTTGGAATTTTTCTCTTGGGAGGTCAGTGGTGAGATACACACCTTTCTCCCGTCTTTTAGCACCTTGATTTCCTGCAGGAAGTTCATGATGGCTTTGTCTTTGGGGGCAATGATCATGCCCTCATCTCTAGAGTTTCGGATTGAGAGTCTGACGTTTCTTTCCTTCTCCAATGCCCTTACCAGTTGGCATGCATTGTCGAAGTCTTCGGGGTTTTTTTTGGTACCTTAAACCGCATTAGTTGACTTGGGGTGTGCTCTGCCTCTTCTTCAAAGTCAGTTTCCACCCTTCGTCGCTTCACGCCTCCCCTTTGCAGGGGTTTAAGGTCTTTAGAAGTGGGGGCAGCTGGTTTGGCTGGTTCAGCTGGAGCCCCTTCTTGACTGAGGGAGTTCTGAGGAGAGTTCAGGTTTCCCTCAGTCTGGTGTGCATGGACAGACTTTGTGTTTGGTGTTTCTGCCTTGTCCTTGCTCGGTTCAGCTGTAGGGGGAGGAGTCCCAGGACGGGCCGTAGGAGCGAGTGAGAGTGAATCTCGTGCTTCCTGTTTCGGCACAAATGAGTAAATGAGGGTTCTAGTACTATGGGCAGGTTAGAAATAGTTATGTGGTAGCGTAAGGTATCTAACCTGACCGAAGGAAAATCCTGAAGACTTGTGTTGCATAATGACAAACTCGTTAAGCGAGAATAAAAATAGATGAATAAAAGAGAAGAAACAGCAGAGATAAAAAATACGACTGAACACGACAGAAGCTTTCTAGTGTCAATAGTCAAGCTTAGACTGTTCATTAAAGATAAAACCAAGTATTAAGCAAGCCACCATTAATAATTAACACAAATGAACAATGCATCTTAAGACAACAAATCACTGGAATGTCTTCAAGATAATTCATAGCCTGAGGTTCAGAGAGTTCAAACTAATCATGTTTCATAAAATCAGAAAAGTAAGCACGAGAGTCATTTATCAGTGCAGTAATCAATAGTTACGTTAGGTAAATGTATTTAACTGAAGTGATCACTAGTATGAATAAATAAAAGAAAGCATTGAAATTCCACAATAAAACTTCACTTCATTTCACTTCAAATTACTTTACTTATTGGCGTGGTAAAAATGCAGCAAACCCACTCATTTCTCTTAGTGAAATTTACTAAAGTGTAAGTATAGAGAGTAAGCAATAAGAAATAAAACATGATAAATGAAAGTAAAAGCCAGTACGTTCACCATTATTATTTTCAAACCATAAAACAATACGCAATAATAAAAACCTCCACACAAAAAAAGAGCAATCAAAATAAAACAAATAAACAATACCTTAAAATTGAAGAATTTCTGCTATATCCATAGAGTAAAAAGGAAAAAGTTCGTTAAAAACGTCGGCTTTCTGAAGGAAAAGCCGAACGTATATCACAGAGCCAAAGGAAGTCGCAACTGATTTTTCAAGGGCGCTGACCCGACCCTTTATACCCATAAGGTCAGGCGCCAAGGTCAGTCCCCTCGAGTCTGCTCAACAAGACTCGCTATAGAGTCGTTAACATTTAATTTCATTATCTTTAAGATTGCTCATTTTCTTTAACCATAAAATCTGGAGGTAATCAATAAAACACAACATAAATCATATTCATAAAAGAAACGAAAAAATTAAAACGCATACAGGAATTAAAACATAAAAGAAAAGGAAACTACGCCGACTAGCCAACAAGGCTTGGCGCCGAACATCCACTTGTTATCCTGTCGCCAGCTCCTCCGCGTAGATTCCAGCCAAACAAGCAGCTTCCTCCTCCTCAGGAACGATCGTAGCATCTTGTCCAGGGCGTCCACAATCGCTCGTCAGCGCCTCCTGCAGGATCGCCTGCTGCGCCTGCTACGGCCTGGCGCCGGGGGTAGTTGGGGGAGTGGGGGTTTGGTGACGACAAGTGTGTGCATACACGGGGGCGAGAGCGGCAAGTAGGAGCGGAGGTGTCAGCTCACTACACAGCAGGCCGGACATGTTCGGCCTGCTTTTGTTCTTTCTTTCACCCCCCTGCAACCTTGAAAGGCTATAGGGTGACTACCATCTTCGGATTCATTTTGTAGTCATTAAGAGAGTATGAAACAGATTGGTCCCCTTTCGGGGATTATCCTTATACCTGCTCTCAGGGTGAGGTCTTAAGAAGGGCCTCAAAAAAAGCTCTGTTCCCTACACTCGACCCTTCAGCACCACAGGACAGGAGATCCCCCTGGGTGGGCTGAACTCGGAGTTTTGGTGTGGTAAATGCTCTGCGCCCCAATCCTGCTACAAGGGGTGTGTGATCACGTCATCGCAGCCCAGGCGAATGTTGGAAATCGGCGTTTCCCGCAGGCCCAGGCTGCACCAGGAAGTCAGAAGGAGAGGGCAAGAGTTAGGCACTATAAAATCGCCCTTGGTGCGTGGCCACAAACTATGTCCAGGGCCAGGTTTGTAATCTCGCTCTCCAAGGGAGCGGTAGTGGGGCACTTGCTACAAGAGAAGGCCTGGCCAATTGTCGCGGCGAACCACGATAAATTGGCGGAGCTCTCTGTGTAGTTTGTTGTCAAAGAGTATCAGTCAAGCTCAAGTCTGATGGCTTTTGCTCTGGAGGATCACGCCAAGTGGGTGATCTCTCTTTGTACACCACAGGGGAGAGGGCCTGTGTAGTGTGTACATCACAGGGGCTCGCCCATCGGACCGCAGGCTCCCCTCGTTCCCGGGTGGCTGGCACAGCTCAGTCCCACTTAAGCTCCCGCACCCGGGCCGAGTTCAAGGGCATACCTGGATCTTATAGATTCAAGGTTTTTCGTTGTTGTCATCGTGGATGCTAAAGAGATTGACACCCCCACGACGGACAAGACGATTGGCCCTTGGTGTAACTGCTTTGGCCACCCTTGCTGGCGCGGAGCACTTCCACCTTTCATCGTCCAGTTAATTAGCTCTGCTAGCCTCCCCTCTACCCATCATTCATCACCCTCACTATAGCGTAACCCATGGGTCACGTTATCAAATTAGCGTATACTGGGGAGCCTATCTCTTGCGAGGAGGCTCTCCAAAACATCATCATCACTGAGGTGGCAGTCATACACCTCTTTAAGGTCCATAATGGCTTCAAAGTGACAGTTGCCAAACCTGAACACCTGACTCCATTTCTTTCGGCCGACGGCCAAAGAAAGCTCAAAGATCATGGCTTTTCACCTGTTCCCTCCCCCGAGATGAAGGCTAAGTGTACGATCGTGGCGAAAATGATCGACAAGACGATCCCCTCACGATCGTGCGAGTCCATCTGCCAGGAGGTTTCCGTCAAGAACGGTGTCACTGTTCTCGACGTCTACATGCCGCCCGAGTCGCGAATCGTCAAGATTCGCGTTTCATCCCCCGAGAAAGCCCAGAATCTTCTCTCACGGGGACTCATGATGTTCAATACATCGGTCCCCACCTACAACTTGGAACCCGAATGCTTCATTTACATAGACCAATGCTTAAACTGCTACCGCTTTCACCACAAAAAACACCAATGCACACACCCTCAGAGATGCTCTCAGTGCGCCGGCGACGGTCATTTCTTCGCCAGGTGCACTGAAACCATCAAATGCTGCAACTGCGAGGGATCGCATGTCGCAGTTAGTGGATCCTGCCCTAAACGGAAGGAAATACTAAAGGCAAAACGAGCTGACCTCCGGCAAGACAATAACACTGTCCCTTCCTACGCAACAACAGCTGCTACACAACCTGCTCAGACCAGCATACCCAGACGACCCACGACTTCCTCTCGGATAACGCTGCCCACACAACCCCAAACAAGCACCTTCACACCTAACACAAACCCAAAAATCCAGGCCATATTACATCGGTCCCCACCTACAACTTGGAACCCGAATGCTTCATTCACATAGACCAATGCTTAAACTGCTACCGCTTTCACCACAAAAAACACCAATGCACACACCCTCAGAGATGCTCTCGGTGCGCCGGCGACGGTCATTTTTTCGCCAGGTGCACTGAAACCATCAAATGCTGCAACTGCGAGGGATCGCATGTCGCAGTTAGTGGATCCTGCCCTAAACGGAAGGAAATACTAAAGGCAAAACGAGCTGACCTCCGGCAAGACAATAACACTGTCCCTTCCTACGCAACAACAGCTGCTACACAACCTGCTCAGACCAGCACACCCAGACAACCCACTTCCTCTCGGACAACTCTGCCCACACAACCCAAAACAAGCACCCTCACACCTAACACAAACCCAAAAATCCAGGCCATATTACACGTCTCATCGCTGCCAAATACAACGTAAAAAGATTCGCAAACATTGTCCCTATTATGCTCCAAGGATCGGCTTCCCCAGCATTGTTGTCCCTGAGGAAATCTTTGAAGATTAAAACCTATACATCCCTGAGTACGCCACAACAAACACAGAAACCACAGGAAATGAGGTGACAGACACCCAGAGCCTCATTCTTCCTCACAACACCGACACCTCGTTTTGCAACCTCAGCCACAACGAAGACATAAAGAAACAGCACAGGCACGCCATACTACATACATACTACCACTGATCACAAACGCAAACAAACCACACCACCATCCACGCACACCAAGAAAGACAAAAAGGATCCTCCTATCCCTCAAGCTCGTCGTCGTAGATTGGATGACACTATTCTTGACGACGACAGTAGCGACTCCGACATCGATGTCGAGAGCGTTCTCGAGGCCGGGCTTGGGCTCTCGGCTGGAGCCATGCTCCCTGCCAGGGGACCCCTGGGACAGCGCGGGAGCATCGGGAATTAGTCCGCCGATTCCCAGGACTTCCACGCCGGTTCACAGGACTCCCTGCCTGACCTCGAGGAGCCGTCGATCGCGCAGCACTCAGACGGTTCCCTGTAGTGGGTCGTGACCTATCTATTGCACGTCTGAACTCCGCGAGGAAGCCTCTCGCTTCCTCCTTAACATCATGTGGGGTATGTTGGCCTGTAGACAGACTCACCACTGGCTGGATGGACTCACCCTCCATCTTTCGTTCCGGCTGGAGATCAGGTTTAGGCCATGATCTCTTTCTTTGGCATGGGACAGGGAATGATGCAGTTTTTGGGTTTTGCCGCATCACTTTGAAGCCACCTTCTACTCATTCCTTTCAAATTTTCCCTTCCCCTATCCACTCGTTTTGTTCAGTTGTTTTTCGTGTTCTCCTGTCTGTTCGCTTGTTGTTTTGTTGTTTTGTTTTTTGTGGTCCTGTACCTTTTTAATCTCCTCAATAAAGTAATCTCCCCCAGGTACTGCCCTCTCTTATCCCCGTTTTTAAATACTTTCACCTCGTCCCCTGACGCTTGTGACCGCCACCTCACCCCTCACCCTCACTTATATCATATCCTTGCCATAGCGTTGACCCTCATCCTTATCCTTACCCTGACATCCCACTGGTTTCGGTTTCCGACACGTGGCGCTTGCTGCTAGTACTCGTGCCAGGACCACAAACCCTTCAGCGTAAGGGTTTGTGCGAGCCGAGGAAAGAAGCGTCACGGCCAGTGGAGTTAACCCAATCGTGGTGAGGCCGCCCGAGCCGCGCCCCTCCGGAAGACCTGCGGCCGAGGGAGAGAAATCTCCTCTCGACTCGGGCGGGAGGGGCCAGCCTCTTTCCCCTCCCCCTCAGTTAGCCGAGAGGCTCCGTGTTAGCCATAGCGAGGCTCCACGCCCCGTGGGAAAAATGTGGTGAGGCGAGCCGTGCTCAAGGTCCCGGGGTATTCCCCGCGCCACGAGTCGCGGCCTTGCCTCGCCGCACGATCTCGCGAGGTGCGGCCGCGCGGTGAACACGCGAGTCTGCCGATGGCGCTGGGCCCCTCGATCCTTTTCCTCTTTCAACAAACACACTCCAACTATTACCTCAAGTTTACCCCGCAGGCTGGGTAAAGCCCCGGCTCCTTCTTCTAAAATTCTTTTCCTCCTCCTTATCCTTATCCTATCCTCACTCTTCCTTCCCCCCCCTCTTCTTTACACACTTTGTGCTTATTATGCCGAGTTCAGCACTCACGATCCTCCAGCCGAGCAAGACACAGCAAGCAACAACAAGGCCTACCCAGGCCATAGCCGACGGGTGAGCCGCCCCAGCTCTCCCCGGCGATCTCCGGCACACCAGCCATACCTGTGGGCACTCACACCCACACACTTAAAGAGATGATTGACACCAGTCTATGGCCGATACCAGTCCATTGCCATAAGAGAAACGTCGAAAAAAACCTTTTCGCTTTTTATTGGTAATTATGAGGATTTTAACATTAATTTAGGTAATTGTTATGATTTTCATGATAATTCCTTCATTATATGCAATAATGATGATAATTATGATGATAATGACAATGATATTGACAATAATAAAGTTAATAATGATAAAATCATAATTATAATGATAATTTTGATAATTACTGCAATAATAGCAATAATCAACTCTATTCCAATAATTTTCAGACTATTTTTATAATGATAATAGCAATAATGATAATTTTAGAAATAATAATGACAATAGTAATAATTATAATGACAATGATAAGGAGGTTATTGTCATTATTAGTCAAAATTATTGGAATATAGTTTATTATTGCAGTATATATCAAAATTATCATTATAATTATGATTTTATTATCATTAATATTGTCATTATCATTGTCAGTATCATCATAATTATCATCATTATTGCATATAATGAAGGAATTATCATGAAAATCATCACAATTACCTCATAATTATCAATAAAAAGCGAAAAGGGATTTTTTTTCGATGTTTCTCTCAAAAGGCTAGATTTTGCCATTTTATCGACTTTGGGATTTTATTACTTTAGGCCTTTATTTCATTATAAATGGAGTGGATGATAATTATTATCATCATTAATATTACTGTCATTATTCTTATGATTATTATCATTATAGTCATTATCATCATGATTATCATCATTATTATCATCATTATCGCAGTTATAATGATTATTATGCTAATTATTATAGCTATTTTCATCATCATAACTATTTTTATAATGATAATAGCAATAATGATAATTTTAGAAATAATAATGACAATAGTAATCATTATAATGACAATTTTAATGATGTTAGTATTATTTCTATTGTCATTATTAGTCTGAAATATATTGGAATAGAGATGATTATTTTTATTATTGCAGTAATTATCAAAATTATCATTATAATTATGATTTATTATTATTATCATTATTATTGTCATTATCATTGTCATTATCATCATAATTGTCCTCATCATTACATATAATGAAGGAATTATCATGAAAATCATCACAATTACCTGAATTAATGTTAAAATCCTCATAATTACCAATAAAAAGCGAAAAGGTTTTTTTTTCGACATTTCTCTCAAAAGCATTTTGCCGTTTTTTCGACTTGTGGGATTTTATTACTTTTGGCCTAAATTTCATTATAAATGGACTGGATAATAATTATTATCATCATTATTATCATTACTGTCATTATTCTTATGATTATTATCATCATGATTATCATCATTATTATCATCATTATTGCAGTTATAATTATTATTAAGCTAATTATTAATGCTATTTTCATCTTCATAACTATTTTTATAATGATAATAGCAATAGTGATAATTTAAGATATAATAATGACAATAGTAATAATTATAATGTCAATGATAATGATGTTATTATTATTTCTATTGTCATTATTAGTCTGAAAATTATTGGAATAGAGTTGATTATTGCTATTATTGCAGTAATTATCATTATAATTATGATTTATTATAATTATCATTATTATTGTCATTACCATCATAATTATCATCATTATTGCATATAATGAAAGAAATTATCATGAAAATCATCACAATTACCGGTATTAATTTTAGGATCCTCATGATTACCAATATAAGGTAAAGAAAAAAAAAACGACGTTTCTTTTAAAAGGCTGTAATACGCTAGATTTTGCCGTTTCTTCGACTTGTGGGATATTATTACTTTTGGACTTTATTTCATTATAAATGGACTGGATGATAATTATCATCATTATTATCATTACTCATTATTCTTATGATTATTATCATTATAGTCATGTTCATCATAATTATCATCATTATTATCATCATTATTGCAGTTATAATGATTATGCTAATTGTTATTGCTATTTTCATCATCATAACTATTTTTATAATGATAATAGCAATAAGGATAATTTTAGAAATAATAATGACAATAGGAATAATCATAATGACTATGATAATAATGTTATTATTATTCATATTGTCATTATTAGTCTGAAAATTATTGGAATAGAATTGATTATTGCTATTATTGCAGTAATTATCAAAATTATCATTATAATTATGATTTTATCATTATTATCATTATTATTGTCATTATCATTATCATTATCATCATAATTATATTCATTATTGCATATAATGAAGGAATTATCATGAAAATCATCACAATTACCTGAATTACTGTTAAAATCCTCATAATCACCAAGAAAAAGCGAAAAGAGTTTTTTTTCGACGTTTCTCTCCAAAGGCTGTAATACGCTCGAGTTTTCCGTTTTTCGACTTTTAGGATTTTATTACTTCTGGCCTTTATTTCATTATAAATGGACTGGATAATGATTATTGTCATCATTATTATCATAACTGTCATTAATCTTATGATTATTATCATTATAGTCCTTATCATCATGATTATCATCATTATTATCATCATTATTGCAGTTATAATGATTATTATGCTAATTATTGTAGCTATTTTCATCATAATTATTTTTATAATAATAATAGCAATAATGATGATTTTAGAAATAATAAGGACAATAGTAATAATTATAATGACAATGATAATGATGTTATTATTATTTCTTTTGTCATTATTTGTCTGAAAATTATTGGAATAGAGTTGATTATTGCTATTATTGCTGTAATTATCAAAATTATCATTATAATTATGATTTCATCATTATTATTATCATTATCATTGTCATTATCATCATCATAATTATCATCATTATTGCTTATGATGAAGGAATTATCATGAAAATCATCACAATTACCTGAATTAATGTTAAAATCCTCATAATTACCAATAAAAAGCGAAAAGAGTTTTTTTCGACGCATCTCTCAAAAGGCTCTAATTCGCTCGATTTTCCCGTTTTTTCGACTTTTGGGATTTTATTACTTTTGGCTTTTATTTCATTATAAATGGACTGGATAATAATCATCATCATTATTATCATTACTGTCATTATTCTTATGATTATCATTATAGTCATTATCATCATGATTAACATCATTATTGCAGTTATAATGATTATTATGCTAATCATTATAGCTATTTTCATCATCATAACTATTTTTATGATGATAATAGCAATAATGATAATTTTAGAAACAAAAATGACAATAGTAATAGTTATAAGGATAATGATAATGATGTTATTATTATTTCTATTGTCATTATTGGTCTGAAAATTATTGGAATAGAGTTGATTATTACTATTATTGCAGTAAATATCAAAATTATCATTATAATTATGATTTTATTATTATCATTATTCTTGTCATTATCATTGTCATTATCATCATAATTATCATCATTTTTGCATGTAATGAAGGGATTATCATGAAAATCTTCACAATTACCTGATTTAATGTTAAAATCCTCTTAATTACCAAGAAAAAGCGAAAAGGGTTTATATTCGACATTTCTCTCGCTCGATTTTGCCGTTGTTTCTTCTTTTGGGATTTTATTACTTTTGGCTTTTATTTCATTATAAATGGACTGAATAACAATTGATATCATCATTATTATCATTACTGTCATTATTCTTATGATTATTATAATTATAGTTATTCTCATGATTATCATCATTATTGCAGTTATAATGATTATTATACTAATAATTATAGCTATTTTTATCATCATAACTATTTTTATAATGATAATAGCAATAATGATAAAGAGAAATAATACTGACAACAGTAATAATTATAATGACAATGATAATGATATTATTTCTATTGTCTTTATTCGTCTGAAATCTATTGGAATAGAGTTGATTACTGCTTTTATTGCAGTAATTATCAAAATTATCATTATAATTATGATTTTACCATTATCATTATTATTGTCATTATCATCATTATTGCATATAATGAAGGAATTATCATGAAAAGCATCACAATTACCTGAATTGATGTTAAAATAAAAAGCGAAAAGGGTTTTTTCGAAGTTTCTCTCAAAAGCCTGTAATACGCTAGATTTTGCCGTTTTTTTTAACTGTTGGGATTTTATTACTTTTAGCCTTTATTTCATAATAAATGGACTGGATAAAAATTAGTATCATCATTATCATTACTGTCATTATTCCTATGATTATCATCATTATAGTCATTATCATCATGATTATCATCATTATTATCATCATTATTGCATTTGTAATGATTATTATGCTAATTATTATAGCTATTTTCATCATCATAAATATTTTTATAATGATAATAGCAATAATGATAATTTTAGAAATAATAATGACAGTTGTAATACTTATAATGTCAATGATAATGATGTTATTAATATTTCTATTGTCATTAGTAGTCTAAAAATTATTGGAATAGAGTTGATTATTGCTTTTATTGCAGTTATTATGAAAATTTTCATTATAATTATGATTTTATCATTAGTATCAATATTATTGTCATTATCATTAGCATTATCACCATAATTATCATAATTATTGCATATAATGAAAGAATCATCATGAAAATCATCACAATTAAGTGAATTAATGTTAAAATCATCATAATTACCAATAAAAAGCGAAAAGGTTTTTTTTCGACGTTTCTCTCAAAAAGCTGTAATACGCTAGATTTTGCCGATTTTTCGACTTGTGGGATTTTATTACTTTTGGCCTTTATTTCATTATAAATGGATTGGAAAATAATTATTATGATCATTATTATCATTAGTGTCAATATTCTTATGATTATTATCATTAATGTCATTATCATCATGATTATTATTATTATCATTATTATTGCAGTTGTAATGATTATTATACTAATTATTATAGCTATTTTCATCATCATACCTATTTTTATAATGATAATAGCAATAATGATAATTTTAGAAATGTTAATGACAATAGTAATAATTATAATGACAATGATAATGATGTAATTATTATTTCTATAGTCATTATTAGTCTGAAAATTATTGGAATAGAGTTGATTACTGTTATTATTGCAGTAAATATCAAAATTATCATTATAATTATGATTTTATCATTATTATCATCATTATTGTCATTATCATTAAAATTATCATTATTACATATAATGAAGGAACTATCATGAAAATCATCACAATTACCTGAATTAATTTTAAAATTCTCATAATTACCAATAAAACACGGAAAGGGTTTTTTTTCGGTTTCTCTCAAAAGGATGTAATACGCTCGATTTTGCCATGTTTTCGACTTTTTAGATTATATTACTTTTAGCCTTTATTTCATTATAAATAGACTGGATAATAATTATTTTCATCATCATTACTGTCATTATTCTTATGATTATTATCATTATAGTAATGATCATCATTATTATCACCATTATTGCTGATATAATGATTATTATGCTAATTATTATAGCTATTTTCATCATCATAAAAAAATTATAATGATAATAGCAATAATAATAATTTCAGAAATAATAATGACAATAGTAATAATTATATTAACAATGATAATGATGATATTATTATTTTCATTGTCATTATTAGTCTGAAAATTATTGGAATAGAGTTGATTATTGCTATTATTGCAGTAATTATCAGAATTATCATTTTAATTAGTATTTTATCATTATCATCATTATTATTGTCTTTATCATTGTCATTATCATAATACTTATCATTATTGCATATAATGAAGGAATTATTTATGAAAATCATCACAATTACCTGAATTAATGTTAAAATCCTCATAATTACCAATAAAAAGCGAAAAGGCCTTTTTTTCGACGTTTCTCTCAAAAGGCTGTAATACGCTTGATTTTGCCGTTTTTTCGACTTCTGGGATTTAATTAATTTTTACCTTTATTTAATTATAAATGGACTAGATAATAATTATTATCATTATTATCATTACTGTCATTATTCTTATGATTATTATTATTATAGTCATTACCATCATTATCATCATTATTATCATCATTATTGCAGTTTTAATGATTATTATGCTAAATATTATTCCTATTTTAATCGTCATAACTATTTTTATAATGATAATACCAATAATGATAATTTTAGAAATAATAAGGAAAATAGTAATAATTATAATGACAATGGTAATGATGTTATTTTTATTTCTATTACCATTAATAGTCTGAAATATAATGGAATAGATTTGATTCTTGCTATTATGTCAGTAATTATCAAAATTATCCTTATGATTACTATTTTATCATTATTATCATTATTATTGTCATTATCATTGTCATTATCATCATAGTTATCATTATTGCATATGATGAAGGAATTATCATGAAAATCATCACAATTACCTGAATTATTGATAAAATCCTCATGATTGCTTATAAAAACCAAAAAGTTTTTTTTGACATTTCTCTCAAAAGTCTGTAATACGCTAGATTTTGCCATTTTTCGACTTTATAGGATTTAATTACTTTTGGCCTTTATTTCATTATAATTGGACTGGATAATAATTATTATCATCATTATTATCATTGCTGTCATTATTCTTATGATTATCATTATAGTCATTACCATCATGATTATCATTATTATAATCATTATTGCTGATATAATCATTACTATGCTAATTATTATAGCTATTTTCATCATAACTGTTTTTCATAATGGAAATAGCAATAATAATAATTTTAGAGATAATAATGACAATAGCAATAATTATAATGACAATGATAATATTATTTCTATTGTCATTATTAGTCTGAAAATTATTGGAATAGAGTTGATTATTGCTATTATTGCAGTAATTATCAAAATTATCGTTATAATTATTTTATCATTATCATCATTATTATTGTCATCATCATTGTCCTAATCATCATAATTATCATCATTATTGCATATAATGAAGTAACTATCATGAAAATATTCAGAATTACCTGAATTAATGTTAAAATACTCAATTACCTATAAAAAGCGAAAAGGTTTTTTTTTCGACGTTACTCTCAAAAGCCTGTAATACGCTAGATTTTGCCGTTTTTTCGACTTTTTGGATTTTATTACTTTTGGCCTTTATTTCATTATAAATGAACTGGATAATTACTATTATCTTCATTATTATCATTACTGTCATTATTCTTATGATTGTTATCATTATAGCCATTATAATCAAGATTATAATCATTAGTATCATCATTATTGCAGTTATAATGGTTCTTAGGCTAATTATTATAGGTATTTTCATCATCATAACTATTTTTTATTATGATAATAGCAAAAATGATAATTTTAGAAATAATAATGACATTAGTAATAATTATAATGACAATGATAATGATGTAATTATTCTTTCTATTGTCATTATTAGCCTGAAAATTATTGGAATAGAGTTGATTAATACTATTATTGCAGTAAATATTAAAATTATCATTATAATTATGATTTCATCATTATCATTGTAATTATGATTTTAAAATTATCATTATTATTGTCATTATCATTGTCATTATCATCGTAATCATCATTATTGCATATAATGATGGAATTATCATGAAAATCATCACAATTACCTGAGGTAATGTTAAAATCCTCATAATTACCAATAAAAAGCATAAAGTTTTCTTTCGAAATTTCTCCCATAAGGCTGTAATACGCTTGATTTTGCTGTTTTTTTTTCGACTTTTGGGATTTTATTACTTTTGGCCTTCATTTCATTATAAAATGACTGGATAATAATTATTATCATTACTGTCATTATTCTTATGATTATTATCATTATAGTCATTACCATCATGATTATCATAATTATTATCATCATTATTGCAGTTATAATGATTATTATGCTAATTATTATAGCTATTTTAATCATCATAACTATTTCTATAATGATAATAGAAATAATGATAATTTTAGAAATAATAATGAAAATAGTAATAATTATAATGACAATGATAATGATGTTACTATTATTTCTATTGTCATTATTAGTCTGATATATAATGGAATAGATTTGATTATTGCTATTATTGCAGTAATTATCAAAATTATCCTTATAATTATGATTTTATCATTATCATTATTATTGTCATTATCATAGTCATTATCATCATAATTATGATCATTATTGCATATGATGAAGGAATTATCATGAAAATCATCACAATTACCTAAATCACGAAAAGGGTTACGCTAGATTTTGCCATTTTTTCGACTTCTGGGATTTTATTACTTTTGGCCCTTATTTTCTTATAAATGGACTGGATAATAACTATTATCTTCATTATTATCATTACTCTCATTATTATTATGATTATTATAATTATAACCTTTATCATCATGATTATCATCTATATTGTCATAATTATTGCAGTTATGATGATTATTATGCTAATATAGCTATTTTCATCATCATAACTATGTGTATAATGATATCAATAATGATAATTTTAAATAATAATAACGACAATAGAAATAATTATAATGACAATGATAATGATGATATTATTATTTCTATTGTCCTTATTAGTCTGAAAATTATTGGAATTGAGATGATTATTGCTATTATTGCAGTAATTATCAAATTTATAATTATATTTATGATTTTTTCATTAGTATCATTATTATTGTCATTATCATAATTATCATCATTGATGCATATAATGAAGGAATTATGAAAATCATCACAATTACCTGAAAAAATGTTACAATCCTCATAATTATCAATAAAAAGAGATTTTTGCCGTTTTTTCGACCTATTGGATTTTATTATTTTTGGCCATTATTTCATTATAATTGAACTGGATAATAATCATTATCATCATTATTGTCCTTAGTCATTATTATTATTATCATTATAGTAATTATCATCATGATTATCATCATTGTTATCATTATTGCAGTTATAATGAATATTATGCTAATTATTATAGCTATTTTCATCATCATAGCTATTTTTATAATAACAATAGCAATAACGATAATTTTAGAAATAATAATCACAATAGTAATAATTATAATGACAATGATAATGATGTTATTATATTTCTATTGTCATTATCAGTCTGAAAATTATTGGAATAGAGTTGATTATTGCTATTATTGCAGTAATTACCAAAGTTATCATTATGATTATGATTTTATCAATGTTATCATTATTATTGTCATTATCATTGTCATTATCATCATAACTATGATTGTTATTGCATATAATGAAGGAATTATCATGAAAATCATCACAATTACCTTAATCAATGTTAAAATCCTCATAAATATCAATAAAAAGCGAAAAGGTTTTTTCCGACGTATCTCTCATAAGACTGTAATATGCTAGATTTTGCCATTTTTTTGACTTTTGGGATTTTAGTACTTTTGGCTTTTACTTCATTATAAATGGACTGGATGATAACTATTATCTTCATTATTATCATTACTGTCATTATTCTTATGATTGTTATCATTATATCCTTTATCATCATAATTATCATCATTATTGTCATCATTATTGCAGTTATAATGATTATTATGCTAATTATTATAGCTATTTCAATCATTATAACTATTTTCATAATGATAATAGCAATAATGATAATTTTAGAAATAATAATGACAATAGGAATAATTATAATGACAATGCTAATGATGTCATTATTATTTCTATTGTTATTGTTAGTCTGAAAATCATTGGAATAGAGTTGATTATTGCTATTTTTGCAGTAATTATCAAAATTATCATTTTAATTAGTATTTTATCATTATCATCATTATTATTGTCATTATCATAATTATCATTATTATTGCATATAATGAAGGAATTATCATGAAAATCATCAAAATTACTTGAATTAATGTTAAAATCCTCATAATTAAAATTTTTCAACGTTTCTTTCAAAGGGCTGTAATAGGCTAGATTTTGCCGTTTTTTCGACTTATGGGATTTTATTACATTTGACCTTTTTCATTATAAATGGACTGGATAATAATTTATATCATCTAAAATTATCATTATTGCAATTATCATTATAAGAATAGTCATGATGATGAAAATAGCTATAGTAATTAGCATAATAATCATTATACCTGCATTAATGATGATAATGATGATAACCATGATGATAATGACTATAATGATAATAATCATAAGAATAATGACAGTAAAGATAATAATGATAATAATTATTATCCAGTCCATTGATAATGAAATAAAGGCCAAAAGTAATTAAATCCCAGATGTCGGAAAAACGGCAAAATCTAGCGTAATACAGCCTTTTGAAAGAAACGTGGAAAAAAAATATCTTCGCTTTTTATTGGTAATAATGAGGATTTTAACATGATTCAGGTAATTCTGATGATTTTCATGATAATTCCTTCATTATATGCAATAATGGATATAATTGTGATAATGAATATGATAAAGACAATAATAATGATAAATTCATAATCATGATGATTATTTTGATAGTTATTGCAATAATAGCAATAATCAACTGTATTCCAATAATTTTCAGACTAATAATGACAATAGAAATAGTAATGTCATTGTCATTATAATTATTACTATTGTCATTATTATTTCTAAAATTATCATTATTGCTATTATAATTAAAAAATAGTTACTATGATGAAAATTGCTATAATAATTAGGAAAATAATCATTATAACATCAATAATGATGATAATAATGATGATAATCATGATGATAATGACTATAATGATAATAATCATAAGAATAATGGCAGTAATGATAATAATCATAAGAATAATGGCAGTAAGGATAATGGCAGTAATGATAATAATGATGATAATCATTATTATTCAGTCCATTTATATTAAGATTAAGGCCAAAAGTAATCATATCCCATAAGTCGAACAACCGGCAAAATCAAGAGTGTTGCAGCCTTTTCAGAGAAAAGTCGAAAAAAATCCCATTTCGCTTTTTATTGGTAATTATTAGGATTTTAACATTAATTTAGGTAAATGTGATGATTTTCATGATAATTCCTGCATTATATACAATAATGATGATAATTATGATGGAAATGACAATGATAATGACAATAATAATGATAATGATAAAATCATAATCATAGTGATAATTTTGATAATTACTGCAATAATAGCAATAATCAACTCTATTCCAATAATTTTCAGCCTAATAATGCCAATAGAAATAATAATAACATCATTATCATTGTCATTATAATTATTACTATTGTCATTGTTACTTCTAAAATTATCATTATTGCTCGTATCATTATAAAAATAGTTATGATGAAAATAGGTATGATAATTAGCATAATAATCATTATAACTGCAATAATGATGATAATAATGATAATCATGATGATAATGACTATAATGACAATAATCATTAGAATAATGAAAGTAATGATAATAATGATAATAATTATTATCCAGTCCATTTATAATGAAATAAACGCCAAAGTAATAAAATCCAAAAGTCGAAAAAAAAAACTCTTTTCGCTTTTTATTGGTAGATATGAGGATTTTAACATTAATTCAGGTAATTGTGGTGATTTTCATAATAATTTCTTCATTATTGCATAAATGATGATAATAATGATGATAATGATAATGATAATGACAAGATCAATGATAATAATAGAATCATAATTATAATGATAAAATCATATTTATTATGATAATTTTCATAATTACTGCAATAATAGAAATAATAAACTCTATTCCAATAATTTTCAGACTAATAATGACATTAGAAATAATAATAACACCATTATCATTGTCATTATAATTATATATTCGTTATTATTTCTAAAATTATCATTATTGCTATTATCATTATAAAAATAGTTATGATGAAAATAGCTATAATAATTAGCATAATAATCTATTATAACTGCAATAATGATGATAATAATGATGATAATCAGGATGATAATGCCTATAATGATAATAATCATAAGAATAATGACAGTAATGATAATAATGATAATAATTTTTATCCTGTTCATTTATAATGAAATAAAGGCCAAAAGTAGTAAGATCCCAAAAGTCGAAAAAACGGCCTTTTGAGAGAAACGTCGAAAAAAAAACTTTTCGCTTTTTATTGGTAATTATGAGGATTTTAACATTAATTCAGGATATTCTGATGATTTTCATAATTCCTTCATTATATGCAATAATGATAATTATGATAATGACAATAGTAACGACAATAATGATAAAATCATAATTATAATGATAATTTTGATAATTACTGCAATAAAAGCAATAGTCAACTCTATTTCAATAATTTTCTGACTAATAATGATAATAGAAATAATAACATCAATATCATTGTTTTTATTATTATTACTATTATCATTATTATTTCTAAAGTTATAATTATTGCTATCATCATTATAAAAATAGTTATGATAATGAAAATAGCTATATTAATTAGCATAATAATCATTATAACTGCAATAATGATGATAATAATGATAATAATCATGATGATAATAATCATAAGAATAATGACAGCAATGATAATAATGATAATAATTATTATCCAGTCCATTTATAATGAAATAAAGGGCAAAAGTAATAAAATCCCCAAAGTCGCTAAAAACGGCAAAATCGACCGTATTACAGGCATTTAAGAGAAGCGTAGAAAAAAAACTTTAATTCAGGTAAATGTGATGATTTTCATGATAATTCCTTCATTATAGGCAATAATGATGATAATTATGATGATAATGACAATGATAATGACAATATAAATGATAATAATGATAAAATCATATTCATAAATGATGATTTTCATAATTACTGAAATATTAACAACAATCAACTCTACTCCAATAATTTTCAGATTAATAATGACAATAGAAATAATAATAACATCATTATCATTGTCATTATAATTATTACTATTGTCATTATAATTATTATTATTGTCATTATAATTATTATTATTGTCATTATTATTTCTAAAATTATCATTATTGCTATTATCATTATAAAAATAGTTATGATGAAAATAGCTATAATAATTAGCATAATAATAATTATAACTGTAATACTGATGATAACAATGATGATATTCATGATGATAATGACTATAATGATAATAATCATAGTAATAATGACAGTAATGATAATCATGATAATAATTATTATCCAGTCAATTTATAATGAAATAAAGGTCAAAAGTAATAAAATCCCAAAAGTCATGTAAACGGAAAAATCTATCGTATTACAGCCCATTCATAGAAACGTCGAAAAAAAAAAACCTTTACGCTTTTTAATGGTAATTATGATGATTCTAACATTAGTTCAGGTAATTATGATGACAGGCAATAATGATAATTATGATGATAATGGCAATGATAATGACAATAATAATGATAAAATCATAATTATAATAATAATTTTGATAATTACTTCAATAATAGCCATAATCAACTCTATTCCAATAATTTTCAGACTAATAATGACAATAGAAATAATAATATCATCATTGCCATTATAGTTATTACTATTGTCATTATTAATTCTAAGATTATCATTATTGCTATTATAAAAAATAGTTATGATGATGGAAATAGGTATAATAATTAGCATAATAATCATTATAACTGCAATAGAGATGATAATAATGATGATAATCATGATGATAATGACTATAATGATATATTCATAAGAATAATGACAGTAATAACAATAATGATGATAATTATTATTCATTCCATTTATACTGAATTAAAGGCCAAAAGTGATAAAATCACACTAGTAGAAAAAACGGCAAAATCTAGCGTATTACAGCTTTTTGAGAGAAACGTCGAAAAAACTCCTTTTCGCTTTTTATTGGTAGTTATAGTGATTGTAACATTAATTCAGGTAATTGTGATGATTTTCATGATAATTCCTTCATTGTATGCAACAATGATGAGAATTATGATGATAATGACAATGATATCGAAAATAGTAATGATAATAATGATCAAATCATTATTATAAGGATAATTAGTGCAATAATAGCAATGATCAACTCTATTTCAATAATTTTCAGACAAATAATGACAATGGAAATAGTAATAACATCATTATCATTGTGATTATAATTATTACTATTTTCATTATTATTTCTAAAATTATCATTATTCCTCTTATCATTATAAAAATAGTTATGATGATGAAAATAGCTATAATAATTAGGATAGTACTCATCATAACTCCAATAATGATGACAATAATGATAATAATCATGATGATAATGGCTATAATGATAATAATCATAAGAATAATGACTAATGAAAAAAATGATATTATTTATAATGAAATAAAGGTCAAAAGTAATAAAATCCCAGAAGTCGAAAAACCGAGAAAATCGAGCGTATTGCAGCCTTTTGAGAGAAACGTCGAAAAAAAACGTTCGCTTCTTTTTTTGGTAATTATGATGATTTTAACATTAATTCAGGTTATTGTGATGATTTGTGATAATCATCAGGATAATTTTGATATTTACTGATATAACAGCAATAATCAACTCTATTCCAATCATTTTTAGACTAATAATGACAATAGAATCAATAATATCATTATCATTTTCATTATAATTATTACTATTCTTATTATTTCTAAAATTATAATTATTGCTATTATCAATATAAAAATAGTTATGATGATGAAAATAGCTATAATAATTAGCATAATAATCATTATAACTGCAATAATGATAATAGTGATGATAATGACTATAATGATAATAATCATTAGAATAGTGACAGTAATGATAATATTGATGATAATCATTATTATCCAGTCCATTTATAATGAGATAAAGGCAAAAGTAATAAAATGATGATAATAATGATTATAATCATGATGATAATGACTATAATGATAATAATCATAAGAATAATGACAGTAATGATAATGATAATAATTATTATCCAGTCCATTTATAATGAAATAAAGGCCAAAAGTAATGAAATCCCATAAGTCGAAAAAACGGCAAAATCTATGGTATTACAGCCTTATGAGAGAAACGTCGAAAAGGCCTTTTCGCTTGTTATTGGTAATTATGAGGATTTTAACATTAATTCAGGCAATTGTGATGATTTTCATGATAATTCCTTCATTATATGCAATGATGATAATTATGATAATGACAATGATTATGACAATATTAATTATAATAATTATAAATTCATAATTATAATGATAATTTTGATAATTACTGATATAATAGCAATTATCAACACGATTCCAATAATTTTCAGACTAATAATGACAATAGAAATAATAATACTATCATTGTCATTATAATTATTACTATTATCATTATTATTTTCAAAATTATCATTATTGCTATTATTATTATGAACATAGTTATGATGATGAAAATAGCTATAATAATTAGCATAATAATCATTATAACTGCAATAATGATAATAATAATGATGATAATCATGATGATAAGGACTATAATGATAATAATCATATAAGAATAATGACAGTAATGATAATAAATATCATCCAGTCCCTTTATAATGAAATAAAGGCCAGAAGTAATAAAATCCCAAAAGTCGAAAAAAAAGCTACAAAATCTAGTGTATAACAGCCTTTTGAGAGAAACGTCGAAAAAAAACATTTTCGCTTTTTATTGGTAATTATGAGGATTTTAACATTGATTCAGGTAATTGTGATTATTTTCATGATAATTCTTTCATTATATGCAATAATGATGATACCTATGATGATAATGAAAATTATAATGGCAATAATAATGATAATAAGGATAAAATCATAATTATAAGGATAATTTTGATAATTACTGCAATAATAGTATTAATCGACTCTATTCCAATCATTTTCAGACTAATAATGACAATAGAAATGATAATAACATCATTATCATTGCCATTATAATTATTAATATAGTCATTATTATTTCTAAAATTATCATTATTGCTATTATCATTATAGAAATAGTTATGATGATGAAAATAGCTATAATAATTAGGATAATAATCAATATAACTGCAATAATGATGATAATAATGATGATAATCATGATGAAATTGACTATAATGATAATAATCATAAGAATAATGACAGTAATGATAATAATGATAATAATTATTATCCAGTCCAATTATAATGAAAAAAGGCCAATAGTAATAAAATCCCACAAATCGAAAAAACGGCAAAATCTAATCTTTTGAGAGAAACGTCGAAAAAAAACCTTTTCGCTTTTTATTGGTAATTATGAGGATTTTAACATTAATTCAGGTAATTGTGATGATATTCATGATAATTCCTTCATTATATGCAATAATGATGATAATTATGATGATGACAATGATAATGACAATAATAATGATAATGATAAAATCATAATTATAATGATAATTCTGATAATTACTGCAATGATAGCAATAATCAACTCTATTCCAATAATTTTCAGACTAATAATGACAATAGAAATAATAATAACATCATTATCATTGTCATTATAATTATTACTATTGTCATTTTTATTTCTAAAATTATCATTATTGCTATTATCATTACAAAAATAGTTATGATGACGAAAATAGCTATAATCATTAGCATAATAATTATTATAAATGTAATAATGATGATAATAATGATAATCATGATGATGACTATAATGAATATAATAATCATAAGAATAATGAAAGTAATGATAATAATGATGATAATAATTATTATCCAGTCCAATTATAATGAAATAAAGGCCAAAAGTAATAAAATCCCTAGCGTCGGAAAAATGGCAAAATCTAGCTTATTACAGCCTTTACAGATAATCGTCGAATAAAAAACCTTTTCGCTTTTTATTGGTAATTAGGAGGATTTTAACATTGATTCAGGTAATTGTAATCATTTTCATGATAATTCCTTCATTATATGCATAAATGATAATTATGATAAGGACAATGATAATGACAATGATAATGAAAATCTTAATGATGATCATGATAAAATCATAACTATAATGATAAATTTCATAATTACTGCAATAATAGCAATATTCAACTCAATTCCAATAATTTTCAGACTAATAATGGAAATAGAAATAATAACATCATTATCATTGTCATTATAATTATTACTGTCGTTATTATTTCAAAAATTATCATTATTTCTATTATCATTATAGAAATGTTGAAAATAGCTATAACAATTAGTATAATAATCATCATAACTAGTAATGATGATGATGATGATAATCATGATGATAATGACTATAATGACAATAATCATAAGAATAATGACAATAATGATAATGATGATAATAATTATTATCCAGTCCATTTATAATGAAATAAAGGCCAAAAGTAAGAAAATCCCAAAAGTCGTAGCGTATTACAGCCTTTGGAGAGAAACATGGAAAAATAACTTTTCGCTTTTTATTGGTAATTATGAGGATTTTAACATTAATTCAGGTAATTGTGATGATTTTCATGATAATTCTTTCATTATATGCAATAATGATGATAATTATGATGATAATGACAATAATAATTATAATAATGATAAAATCATAATTATTATGATAGTTTTGATAATTACTGCAATAATAGCAATAACATCATTATCATTGTCATTATAATTAGTACTATTGTTATTATTACTTCTAAAATTATCATTATGGCTATTATCATTATAAAAAGTGATGAAAATAGCTATAATAATTAGCATAAAAATAATTATACCTGCAATAATGATGATAATCATGATGACAATGACTATAATGAATTTGATAATCATAAAAATAATGAGAGTAATGATAATAATGATAATAATTATGGGGTGAAGAAAATAGATATAATAATTAGCATAATAATCATTATAACTGCAATAATGATGATAATAATGATGATATTCATGATGATAATGACTTTAATGATAATAATCATAAGAATAATGACTAATAATAATGATAATAATCATTATCCAGTCCATTTATAATGAAATAAAGGCCAAAAGTAATAAAATCCCCAAAGTCGAAAAAACGGAAAATATAGCGTATTACAGACTTTTGAGAACAACGTCGAAAAAAAAACTTTTCGCTTTCTATTGGTAAACATTAGTATTTTAACATTAATTCAGGTAATTGTGATGATTTTCATGATAATTCTTTCATTATATGCAATAATGATAATTATGAAGATAATGACAATGATAATGACAATAATAATGATAATAATGATAAAATCATAATTATAATGATAATTTTGATTTTCAGACTAATAATGACAGTAGAAATGATAATAACATCATTATCATTGTCTTTATAATCAATACTATTGTCATTTTTATTTCTAAAATTATCATTATTGCTATTATCATTATTAAAATAGTTATGATGATGAAAATAGCTATAATAATTAGCAAAATAATCATTATAACTGCAATTATGATTATAATGATGATAATCATGACGATAATGACTCTAATGATAATAATACTGAGAATAATGTCAGTGATGATAATAATGATAAAGATTTTCCAGTCCATTTATAATGAAATAAAGGCCAAAAGTAATAAAATCCCCAAAGTCGATAGACCGGAAAAATCTAGCGTATTACAGCCTTTTGAGAGAAAGGTCGAAAAAAAACCTTTTTCGGTAATTATGAGGATTTTAACATTAATTCAGGTAATTGTGATGATTTTCATGATAATTCCTTATATGCATTATATGCAATAATAATAATGATAATTATGATGATAATAACAATGACAATGATAATGATAATAATGATAAAATCATAATTATAATAATAATTTGGATAATTACTGCAATCATAGCAATAATCAACTCTATTCCAATAATTTCCAGACTAATAATGACAATAGAAATAATATCATTATCATTGTCATTATAATTATTTCCATTGTCACTATTATTTCTAAAATTATCATTATTTCTATTATTATGAAAATAGTTATTATGATTTAAATAGCTATAATAATTAGCATAATAATCATTATAACTGCAATAATGATAATAATGATGATAATCATGATGATAATGAATATAATGATGATAATCATGATGATAATGAATATAATGACAATAATCATAAGAACAATGACTGTAATGATAATAATGATGATAATAATTATTATTCAGTCCATTTATAATGAAATTAAGGCCATTAGTAATAAAATCCCAAAAGTCGAAGAAACGGCAAAATCTAGCGTATTACATCCTTTTCTGAGAAACGTCGAAATGGCTTTTTATTGGTAACTATGAGGATTTTAACATTAATTCAGTTAATTGTGATGATTTTCATAATTCCTTCATTATATGCAATAATGAGGATAATTATGATAATGACAATGCTAATGACAATGCTAATGATAATAATGATAAAATCATAATTATAAGGATAATTTTGATAATTACTGCAATAATAGCAATAATCAACTCTATTCCAATAATTTTCAGACCAATAATGACAATAGAAATAATAATAACATCATTATCATTATCATTATAATTATTACTATTGTCATTATTATTTCCAAAATTATCAATATTCCTATCATCATTATAAAAATAGTTATAATGAAAATAGCTATAATAATTAGCATAATAATCATTATAACCAATAATGATGATAATAATGATAATCATGATGATAATGACTATAATGATAATAATCATAAGAATAATGACAGTAATGATAGGGATAATAATTATTATTCAGGTCATATATAATGAAATAAAGGCCTAAAGTAATAAAATCCCATAAGTCGAAAAAACGGGAAAATCAAGCGAATTACAGCCTTTTGAGAAAAGACGTCGAAAAAGAACTTTTTAGTTATTTATTGGTAATTATTACATTAATTCAGGCAATTGTGATGATTTTCATGATAATTCCTTTATTATTTGCAATAATGATGATAATTATGAAGATAATAACAATGATAATGACAATAATAATGATAAAATCATAATTATAATGATAATTTTGATAATTACAGCAATAATAGCAATAATCAACTCTATCCCAATAATTTTCAGACTAATAATGAGAAATAGAAATAATAATAACATCATTATCATTGTCATTATTATTTCTAAAATTATCATTATTGCCATTATCATTATAAAAATAGTTATGATGATTAAAACAGCTATAATGATTAGCATAATAATTATAATAACTACAATAATGATGATAATGATGATAATCATGATGATAATGACTATAATGAATATAATAATCAGAAGAATAGTGACAGTAATGATAATAATGATGATAATAATTATTATCCAGTCCATTTATAATGAAATAAAGGCCAAAAGTAATAAAATACCAAAAGTCGAAAAAACAGAAAAATCTAGCTGTAATACACAGCCTTTTCAGAGAATCCTCGAATAAAAACCCTCTTCGCTTTTTATTGGTAATTATGAGGATTTTAACATTAATTCAGGGAAATGTGATGATTTCCATGATAATTCCT
>NC_091564.1:24334852-24338733 GCF_042767895.1 Penaeus vannamei | reverse complement strand
TATATATATATATGTGTATATATATGTGTATATATATGTATGTATATATATATATATATATATATATATATATATATATATATATATATATATATATATATATATATACATGTACATATATATATACATATATATATATATATATATATATATATATATATATATATATATATATATATATATATATATATAATATGTATATATATGTATATATATATATATATATATATATATGTGTGTGTGTGTGTGTGTGTGTGTGTGTGTGTGTGTGTGTGTGTGTGTGTGTGTGTGTGTGTGTGTGTGTGTGTGTGTGTGTGTGTGCATATAAATACATATATGTATGTATGTACTTCGATCGGCACTAAATAGTCTACACTACTCAGCTTGATGTATTTCTATAGTTTATAGATATTTCAATATTAAAAATGATTATTTAAAACAAAAAATAAAGAAAGATGTTTGAATTTCTAATGCATAGCTTATATTTTATATTTATCTATATACATTTGTATATATCTATATCTATATATATTTATACCTATATATATACATATAAATATATATATATATATATATATATATATATATATATATATATATATATATATATATATATATATATATACATATATATATATATGTATATATAAATATATATGTATATATATATATATATATATATATATATATATATATATATATATATATATATATATATATATACATATATATATGTATATATATATATATATATATATATATATATATATATATATATATATATATATATATATATATATATATATATATATATATATATATATATATATATATACATATATATTATGGTTATTATCATTATAAAAATAGTTATAATGATGAAAATGACAGTAATAATTAGCATAATAATCATGATAACTGCAATAATGATGATTATAATAATGATAATCATGACGATAATGACTAAAATGATGATAATCATAAGAATAATGAAAATAATGATAATAATAGTAATCATAGAGTCTATTTATTATAAAATAATGACTAAAACTAATACAATCCCAAAAGTCGAAAAACGGCAAAATCTAGCGTATTACACCCTTATGAGAGAAAGGTCGAAAAAAATGTATTGCTTTTAAATGATATTTATGATGATTTTAGCATTAATTCAGGTAATTATGGTGATTTTCATGATAATTCCTTTATTACTAACAATAATAATTATGATGATAATGACAATAAAAATAATGATAATAATAAAATGATAATTATAATGATATTTTTGATAATTACTGCAATAAGAGCAATAATTAACTCTATTCTATTTTCATATTGATAATAACAATATAAATAATAATATAATTATTATTATTATTATAACGAGTTATTATTGCCGTTCTTATTTCTAAAATTACCATTATAAAAATATTTATAATGATAAAAATGACAGTAATAATTAGCATAATAATCATTATAACTGCAATAATGATAATGATAATAATGATAATCATGACGATAATGACTATATTGATAATCCTTAGGAAAATGACAATAATGATGATAACGATGATAATAATAATCATAGAGTCCATTTATAATGAAATAAAGGCTAAAGCTAATAAAATCCCAGAAGTCGAAAAAAACGCAATATCTAGCTTATTACAGCCTTTTGAGAGAAAGGTCGAAAAAAAACCTCTTTCTCGCCTTTAAAAGATAATTATGATGATTTTAACATTAATTCAGATAATTATGATGATTTTCATGATAATTCCTTTACCATTAACAATAATAATTATTATGATGATAATGACAAAAATAATAATAACAATAATAAAATGATAATCATAATGATAATTTTGATAATTACTGCAATAATAGCAATAATCAACTCTATTCTAATAATTTTCATACTAATAATGACAATAGATATCAAAATAATATCATTATTATTGTTATTATAATGAGCATTATACTCATTATTATTTCTAATATTATCATTATTGTCATTATAATTATAAAATTAGTTTTAATGATGAAAATGACAGTAACAATTAGCATAATAATCATTATAACTGCAATAATGATAATGATAATAATGATGATCATGACGATAATGACTATAATTATGATAATCATGAGAATAATGACAATAATGATGATAATCATAAGAATAATGACAATAATGATGATGGTAATTATAGAGTCCATTCATAATTAAATAAAGGCTAAAACTAATAAAATCCTGGCAAAATCTAGCGTATTACAGCCTTATGAACATTATGATGATTTTCATGATAACTCCTTCATTATTAACCATAACTATGATAATTATGATTATAATGACAATAATAATAATGATTATAATAAAACTATAATTATAATGATAATTTTGATAATTACTGCAATAATAGCAATAATTAACTCTATTCTAATAATTTTCATACTATTTATGACAATATTATTGTTATTATAATGAGCATTATTGTCATTATTTTTTTCTAAAATTATCATTGTCATTATTAGTTCTAAAATTATCATTATTGTTATTATAAAAATAGTTATAATGATGAAAATGACAGTAGTAATTTGCACAATAATCATTATAACTTTAATAATCATAATTATAATAATGATAATCATAACGATAATGACTATAATGATCATAATCATAAGAATAATGACAATAATGATAATAATAATCATTTAATAGTCAATTATAATGAAATAAAGGTTAAAACTAATAAAATCTCAAGTCGAAAAAACGGCAAAATCTACCTTATAACAGCCTTTTGAGAGAAAGGTCGAACCCCCTTTTTCGCTTTTCAATAATAATTATGATGATTTTAACATTAATTCAGGTAATTATGATGATTTTCATGATAATTCCTTTATTATTAATAATAATGATAATTATGATGATAATGACCATGATAATAATGATAATAATAATATCGTGATAATTATAATGATGTTTTTTATAATTACTGCAATAATAGCAATAATTAACTCTATTTTAATAATTTTCATACTAATAATGACAAAAGAAATAATAATATTATCATTGTCATTATAATTATTACCATTGTCATTATTATTTCTAAAATTATCATTATTGTTATTATCATTATATAAATAGTTATAATGATGAAAATGACAGTAATAATTTGCATAATAATCATTATAACTGCAATGATGATAATAATATTAATGATAATCATGACGATAATGACTATGATGACCATAATCATAAGAATAATGGCAATAATGATAATAATAATCATAGAGTCCATTTATAATGAAATAAAGGCTAAAACTAATAAAATCCCAAAAGTCGAAAAAACGGCAAAATCTAGCGTAATTTTGAAAGAAAGGTCGAAGAACCTCCTTTTTCGCTTTTAAATGATAATTATGATGATTTTAACATTCAGGTAATTATGATCATTTCCATTATAATGCCTTTATTACCAGTAATGATGATAATTATGATGATAATGACAATGATAATGATAATTATAATATAATGATAATTATAATAATATTCTTTTTATAATAACTGCAATAATACCAATAATTAACTCTATTCTAATAATTTTCATACTAATAATGACAAAGGAAATAATATCATTATTATTGTTATCATAATGAGTATTATTGTCATTATTATTTCTAAAATTATTACTATTGTTATTATCATTATAAAAATAGTTATAATGATGAAAATGGCAGTAATAATTAACATAATAATCATTATAACTGTAATAATGATAATGATAATAAGGATAATCATGACGATAATGACTATAATGATGATAATCATAAGAACAAAGACAATAATGATAATGATAATCATGGAGTCAATTTATAATGAAATAAAGGCTAAA
>NC_091564.1:24324852-24327352 GCF_042767895.1 Penaeus vannamei | reverse complement strand
AATTATCATTTTATTATCATCATCATCATCATTATTGTCATTATCACTATAATTATCATCATTATTTTTATTAATAGAGGAATTATCATGAAAATCATCACCATTACCTGAATTGATGTTCAAATCATCATACTTATCACTTAAAAGCGAAAAGGCTCTAATACTATAGATTTTTTCCGTTTTTTCGACTTTTGGGATTTTATTAGTTTTAGCCTTTATTTCATTATTAATGGACTCTATGACTATTAATATAATCATTATATTAATTATGCTTATGATTATCATTATTATAGTCATTATTGTCATGATCATCATTATCATCATTATCATTTTTCCAGTTATAATGATTATTATGCTAATTATTACTGTCATTTTCATTATTATAACTATTTCTATAATGCTAATAACAATAATGATAATTTTATAAATAATAATGACAATACTTATAATAACAATAATAATAACATTGTTTTTATCTCTATTGTCATTATTAGTATAGAGTTAATTATTGCTATTATTACAGTTATTATCAAAATTATCATTGTAATTATCAGTTTATTATTGTCATCATTATTATTATTGTCATTATCATCTTATTTTATCATTATTGTTAATAATAAAGGAATTATTATGAAAATCATCATAATTATTTGAATTAATGTTAAAATCATCATAATTATCATTTAAAAGCGAAAATGCTTTTTCCTTCTCTCAAAAGGCTGTAATACGCTAGATTTTGTTTTTTTCAACTTATGGGATTTTATTAGATTTAGCCTTTATTTCATTATAAATGGACTCTATGATTATTATTATAACCATTATCATCATTATTGTCATTATTCTTATGATTATCATCATTATAGTCATTATCGTAATGATTATCATTATTATCATTATCATTATTGCAGTTATAATGATTATTATGCTAATTGTTAGTGTCATTTTTTATCATCATAACTATTATTATAATTATAATAACAATAATGACAATTTTAGAAATAATCAAGACAATAATACTCAATATAATAAAAATAATATAATAATATTATGATTTCTATTGTCATTATTAGTAGGAAAATTATTAGAATAGAGTTAATTATTGCTATTACTGCAGTAATTATCAAAATTATCATTATAATTATCATTTTATTGTCATTATTGTCATTATCATCATAATTATCATCATTATGGTTAATAATAAAAGAAATATCATGAAAATCATGATAATTACCTGAATTAATGATAAAATCATAGTTATCATTTAAAAGCGAAAAAAGTGTTTTTTTCGAGCTTTCTCTCAAAAGGCTGTAATACGCTATATATTGCCGTTTTTTCCGACTTTTTTATATTTTTAAATTTTAACCTTTATTTCATTATAAATAAACTCTATGATTATCATTATCACAATTATCATCATTATTGTCACTATTCTTATGATTATCGTTATCATAGTCATTATCGTCATAATTATCCTTATTATCATTATCATTATTGCAGATATAATGATTATCATTATTATCATTATCATTATTGCAATTATAATGATTATTATGCTAATTATTACTGCCATTTTCATCCTTATAACTATTTTTACAATGATACTAACAATAATGATAATATTAGAAATAATAATGACAATAATACTCATTATAATAACAATAATAATGATATTATTATGATTTCTATTGTCATTATTAGAATGAAAATAATTAGAATAGAATTAATTATTGCTATTATTGCAGTAATTATCAAAATTATCCTTATAATTATCATTTTATTATTATTATCATTATTGTTATTTTCATTATCATCATAGTTATCATCATTATGGTTAATAACAAAGGAAATATCATGGAAATCATGATAATTACCTGAATTAATGTTAAAATCATAATAATTATCATTTAAAAGCGAAAAGGGTTTTTTTCCGACCAGTCTAGATTTTCCCGTTTTTTCGACTTCTGGGATTTTATTACTTTTAGCCTTTATTTCGTTATAAATGGACTGTATGATTGTTATTATCTTAATTGTCATTATTCTTATGATTATCAACATTATAGTCACTATCGTCATGATTTTCATTATTGTCACTATCATTATTGCAGTTATAATGATTGTTATGCTAATCATTAGTTATTTTTATCATTATAACTATCTTTATAATGATAATAACAATAATGATAATTTTAGAAATGATATTGCCAATAATGCTCATTATAATAACAATAATAATGATATTATTATTTCTATCTTTATTATTAGTATGGAAATTATTAGAATAGAGTTAATTATTGCTATTATTGCAATAATTATCAAAATTGTCATTATAATTATAATTTTATTATTACCATCATTATTATTATTGTCATAATCATCACAATTATCATCATTATTGTTAATAATAAAGGAATTATCATGAAAATCATCATAATTATCTGAATTAATGTTAAAATCATCATAGTTTTCATTTAAAAACTAATTTTTTTTTCGACATTTCCCT
>NC_091564.1:24309852-24319852 GCF_042767895.1 Penaeus vannamei | reverse complement strand
ATTACTGTCATTATTTTTATGATTATTATCATTATAGTCATTATCATGATTATCATCATTATTATCATCATTATTGCAGTTATAATTATTATTATGCTGATTATTATAGCTATTTTCATTATCATAACTATTTTATAATGATAATAGCAATAATGATAATTTTAGAAATAATAATGACAGTAGTAATAATTATAAGGACAATGATAATGATAATTATTAGTCTGAAAATTATTGGAATCATTATAATTATGATTTTATCATTATCATCATTATTATTGTCATTATCATTGCCACTATCATCATTATTGCATATAATGAAGGAATTATTTACGAAAATTATCACAATTACCTGAATGAATGTTAAAATCCTAATAATTACCAATAAAAAGCGAAAAGGTTTTTTTTCGACGTTTCTCTCAAAAGGCTGTAACACACTAGATTTTGCCGTTTTTTTTTCGACTGTTGGGATCTAATTACCTTTGGTTTTTATTTCATTATAAATGGGCTGGATAATAATTATCATTATTATTATCATTACTGTCATTATTCCTATGGTTATCATTATAGTCATTATCATCATAATTATCACCATTATTATTGCAGTTATAAGGATTATTATGCTAATTATTATATCTATTTTCATCATAACTATTTCTATAATGATGATATCAATAATGATAATTTTAGAAATAATAATGACAATAGTAATTATTATAATGACAATGATAATGATGATATTATTATTTCTATTGTCATTATTAGTCTGAAAATTATAGCACTAATTATCAAAATTAAAATAATGATCATTTTATTATTATTATCATTATTATTATTGTCATTACCATCATAATGATCATTATTATTGTTAATATTAAAGGAATTATCATAAGAGTTGATTATTGCGATTATTGCAGTAATCATCAAAATTATCCTTATAATTATTTTAAAATTATTATCATTTTTATTGTCATTATCATTGTCATTATCATCATTATTGCATATAATGAAGGAATTATTATGAAAATCATCACAATTACCTGAATTAATGTTAAAATCCTCATAGTTTTTTTCGACGTTTCTCTAAAAATGCTGTAATACGCTAGATTTTGCCGTTTTTTCGACTTTGGGAATTTTATTACTTTTGGCCTTTATTTCATTATAAATGATCTGGATAATGATTATCATCATTATTATGATTACTGTCATTATTCTTATGATTATTATCATTATATTCATTTTCATTATGATTATCATTATCATTATCATCATTATTGCATTTATAATGATTATTATGCTAATTATTATAGCTATTTTCATTATCATAACTATTTTATAATGATTATAGCAATAATGATAATTTTAGAAATAATAATGACAATAGTAATAATTATAAGGACAATGATAATGATATTAATAATTTTATTGTCATTATTAGTCTGAAAATTATTGGAATAGAGTTGATTATTGCTATTATTGCAGTAATTATCAAAATTATCATTATAATTATGATTTTATCATTATTATCATTATTATTGTCATTATCAATGTCATTATCATCATTATATCATATAATGAAGGAATTATATACGAAAATTATCACAATTACCTGAATTAATGTTATAATCCTCATAATTACCAATAAAAAGCGAAAAGGTTTTTTTTTGACGTTTCTCTCAAAAGGCTGTAATATGCTAGATTTTGCCGTTTTTTTTTCTTTTTTACTTTTGGGATTTTATTACTTTTGGCTTTTATTTCATTATAAATGGCCTGGATAATAATTATCATCATTATTATCATTACTTTCATTATTCTTATGATTATTATCATTATAGTCATTATCATCATAATTATCATTATTATTGATGTTATAAGGATTATTATGCTAATTATTCTAGCTATTTTCATCATCATAACTATTTTTATAATGATAATAGCAATAATAATAATATTAAAAATAATAATGAAAATAGCAATAATTATAATGACAATGATAATGATGATATTATTATTTCTATTGTCATTATTAGTCTGAAAATTATAGCAGTAATTATCAAAATCAAAATAATTATCATTTTATTATTATTATAATTTATTATTATTTCTATTTCCATTATTAGTCTGAAAATTAATGGAATTGAGTTGATTATTGCTATTATTGCAGTAATTATGAAAATTATCATTATAATTATGATTTTATCATTATCATCATTAAGAATGTCATTATTATTGTCATTATCATTGTCCTTATCATCATAATTATCATTTTTGCATATAATGAAGGAATTATCATGAAAATCATCACAATTACATGAATTAATTACCAATAAAAAGCGAAAAAGCTTTTTTTCCACGATTCTCTGAAAAGCCTTTATTTCATTATAAATGGACTGGATAATAATTATTATCATTACTGTCATTATTCTTATGATTATCATTATAGTCATTATCATGATTATCATCATTATCATCTTCATTATTGCAATTATAATGATTATTATGCTAATTATTATAGCTATTTTCATCATCATAACTATTTTTATAATGATAATAGCAATAATGATAATTTTAGGAATAATAATGACAATAGTTATAATTATAATGACAATGATAATGATGTTATAAATATTTCTATTGTCATTATTAGTCTAACAATTATTGGAATAGAGTTGATTATTGCTATTATTGCACTAATTATCAAAATTATCATTATAATTATGATTTTATCATTATTATTGTCATTATCATCATAATTATCATCATTATTGCATATAATGAAGGAATTATCATGAAAATCATCACAATTACCTGAATTAATGTTAAAATCCTCATAATTACCAATAAAAAGCGAAAAGGTTTTTTTTCGACGTTTCTCTTATGGCAATGGATTGGTATCCGCCATAGGCTGGTGTTAATCATCTCTTTAAGGAGCTTTTGTGTGTGGGTGTGAGTGCCCACAGGTATGGCTGGTGTGCTGAAGATCGCCGGGGAGAGCCGTCGGCTAATGCCTGGGTAGGCCTAGTTTCTGCTCTCTGTGTCTTGCTCGGCTGGAGGATCGTGAGTGCTGAACTCACTATAAGCTATAAAGTGTGTAAAGAAGAGGGGGGAAGGAAGAGTGGGGATAGGAGAAGGATAAGGAGGAGGAAAAGAATTTTAGGAGAAGAAGGAGCCGGGGCTTCACCCAACCTGCGGGGTAAACTTGAGGTAATAATTGGAGTGGGTTTGTTGAAAGAGGAAAAGGTTCGAGGGGCCCAGCGCCATCGGCAGACTCGCGTGTTCACCGCGCGGCCGCACCTCGCGAGATCGTGCGGCGAGGCAAGGCCGCGACTCGTGGCGCGGGGAATACCCCGCGACCTTGAGCGCGGCTCGCCTCACCACATTTATCATTATTATCATTAACATTGTCATTATCATCATAATTACCATCATTATTGCATATAATGAATTAATTATCATGAAAATCATCACAATTACCTGAATTAATGTTAAAATCCTCATAATCACCAATATAAAAGCGAAAAGGGTTTTTTTCGACGTTTCTCTGAAAAGGATGTAATACGCTAGATTTTCCTGTTTTTCGACTTTTGGGATTTTATTACTTTTGGCCTTTATTTCATTATAAATGGACTGGATAATAATTATTATCATTATTATCATCACAGTCATTATTCTTATGATTATTGTCATTATAGTCATTATCATCATGATTATCATTATCATCATTATTACAGTTATAATGATTATTATGCTAATTATTATAGCTATTTTAATCATCATAACTATTTTCATAATGATAATAGAAATAATGATAATAATAATGACAATGGTAATAATTATAATGACAATGATAATGATATTACTATTTCTATTGTCATTATTAGTCTGGAAATTATTGAAACAGAGTTGATTATTGCTATTATTGCAGTAATTATCAAAATTATCCTTATAATTATGATTTTATCATTATTATCATTATTATTGTCATTATCATTGTCATTATCATCATAATTATCATCATTATTATCATTATTGCATATAATGAAGGAATTATCATGAAAATCATCACAATTACCTGAATTAATGTTAAAATCCTCATAATTACCAATAAAAAGCGAAAAAGTTTTTTTTCGACCTTTCTCTCAAAAGGCTGTAATACTCTAGATTTAGCCGGTTTTTCGACTTTGGAGTTTTTCTTACTTTTGGCCTTTATTTCATTATAAATGGACTGGAAAATCATTATCATTATTATCATTACTGTCATTATTCTCAGTATTATTATCATTAGAGTCATTATCATCATGATTATCATCATTATCATCATAATTGCAGTTATAATGATTATTATGCTAATTATTATAGCTATTTTCATCATCATAACTATTTTTATAATGATAATAGCAATAATGATAATTTTAGAAATAAAAATGACAATAGTATTAATTATAAAGACAATGATAATGATGTTATTATTTCTACTGTCATTATTAGTCTGAAAATTATTGGAATTGAGTTGATTATTGCTATTATTGCAGTAATTATCAAAATTATCATTATAATTATGATTTTATCCTTATTATTGTCATTATCATTGTCATTATCTTCATAATTATCATCATTATTGCATATAATGAAGGAATTATCATGAAAATCATCACAATTGCCTGAATTAATGTTAAAATCTTAATGTTTACCAATAAAAAGCGAAAAGGTTATTTTTCTCAATAGTCTGTAATACGCTAGATTTTTCGGTTTTTCGACGTTTGGGATTTTATTACTTTTGGCCTTTATTTCATTATAAATGGACTGGATAATGATTATTATCATTATCATTACTGTCATTATTCATATGATTATTATCATTAAAGTCATTATGATCATGAATATCATCATTATTATCATCATTATAGCTATTTTCATTACCATAATTATTATTATCATCATTATCATTACTCTCATTATTTTTATGATTATTAAATTCATTATAGTCATTTTCATCATGATTATCATCATCATTATCATCATTATTGCAGGTATAATGATTATTATGCTAATTATTATAGCTATTTTCATCATCACTATTTTCATAATAATAGCAATAATGTTAATTTTAGAAATAATAATAACAAGAGTACTAATTATAATGATAATGATGTTATTGCTATTATTGCAGTAATTATCAAAATTATCATTATAATTATGATGTTATCATTAATATCACTATTGTTATTATCATCATAATTATCATCATTATTGCATATAATGAAAGAATTATCATGTAAATCTTCACAATTACCTGAATTAATGTTAAAATCCTCATAATTACCAATAAAAAGCGAAAAGTTTTTTTTTCCGTTTCTCTCAAAAGGCTGTAATAGGCTAGATTATTCCGTTTTTTTCCGGCTTTTGGGATTTTATTACTTTTGGCCTTTATTTCATTATAAATGGACTGGATAATAATTATTATCATCATCATTATCATTACTGTCATTATTCTTATGATTATAGTCATTATCATGATTATCATCATCATCATCATTACTACAGTTATAATGATTATTATACTAATTATTATAGCTATTTTCAACATCATAACTATTTTTATAATGATAATAGCAATCATGATAATTTTAGAAATAATAACGACAATAATAATAATCATAATGACAAGGATAATGATGTTATTATTATTTCTATTTCCATTATTAGTCTGAAAATTATTGGAATTGAGTTGATTATTGCTATTATTGCAGTATTTATGAAAATTATTATAATTATGATTGTATCATTATCATCATTAAGAATGTCATTATTATTGCCATTATCATTGTCCTTATCATCATAATTATCACTTTTGCATATAATGAAGGAATTATCATGAAAATCATCACAATTACCTGAATTAATGTTAAAATCCTCATAATTACGAATAAAAAGCGAAAAGGTTTTTCTTTCGACGATTCTCTGAAAAGGCATTAATACGCTAGATTTTGCCGTTTTTTCGACTTTATTACTTTTGGCCTTTATTTCATTATAAATGGACTGGATAATAATCGTTATAACTATATTTATAATGATAATGATAATACGGATAATTTTAGCAATAATAATAGCAATAATAATAGTTATAATAACGATAATAAAAATCATAATAACAATAATAGAATTATTAGTATTATTCTATTGTCCTTATAAGTAGGTAAATTATTAGAATGTTGGTAATTATTGCTATTATTTCAATTATCATCAGAAATATCATTATAATTATAATCATATCATTATCACTATTATCGTCATTATCATCATAATTATCATCATTATTGCCATAATTAAGGGGATTATCATGGAAATCATTATAATTCCCTGAGTTATCGCTAAAAATCGAAAAGGAGGGTTTTTCGACTATTCTCTGAAAAGGTTTTACCATTTTTTCGACTTTTAGGCTTTTAGCCTTTTTTTCATTATAAATGGGGATAATAATTATCATTATCATTATTATTATCATTATTGTCATTATTATAATGATTATTATCATTATAGTAATTATCGTCATTATTATCATTAATAATATCTTTATAATCATTATTATCCTAATTATCATTGTTATTTTCATCATTATAACTATATTTATAATGATGATAACAATAATGATAATTTTAGCAATAATAATAGCAATAATGATTGTTATAATAACGATAATAAAAATTATAATAACAATAATAGAATCATTATTATTATTTCTATTGTCATTATAAGTAAGAAAATTATTAGAATATTGTTAATTATTGCTATTATTTTTATTATCATTATAATTATCATTATAATTATCATTTTATCATTATCACTATTATCGTCATTATCATCATAATTATCATCTTTATTGCCATAATTAAGGGGATTATCATGGAAATCATCATAATTCCCTGAGTTATCGCTAAGAAACATCATAATTACAATTTAGAATCGAAAAGGTTTTTTTTCGACCATTCTCTCAAAAGGCTGTAATTCGCTAGATTTTGCCGTTTTTTCGACTTTTGGGATGTTACTACTTTTTTCATTATAAATGAGCATAATTATCATTTTTATTATCATTATTGTCATTATTATAATAATTATTATCATTATAGTAATTATCCTCATTATCATTAATAATATCATTATAATCATTATTATCCTATCATTGTCATTTTCTTCATCATAACTATATTTATAATGCTAATTTTAACAATAATAATAGCAATAATGATAGTTATAATAACGATAAAATAAATTATAATAACAATAATAACATTATCATTATTATTTCTATTGCCATTATAAGTAGGAAAATTATTAGAATATTGTTAATTATTGCTATTATTTAAATTATCATCAGAATTATCATTATAATTATCATTATATCATTATCATCATTATTATCGTCATTATCATCATAATTATCATCATTATTGCGAGAATTAAGGAGATTATTATAATGATGAAAATTATAATTAGCATAATGATGATAATAATAATGATAATCATGATGATAATGACTTTAATTATAATAATCATAAAAACAATGACAGTAATGATGATAATAATTATTATTCAGTCCATTTATAATTAAATAAAGGCCAAAAGTAATAAAATCCCACAAGTCGAAAAAACGGCAAAATCTAGTCTTTTGAGAGAAACGTCGAAAAAAAAACTTTTTCGCTTCTTAATGGTAATTATGAGGATTTTAACATTAATTCAGGTAATTATGATGATTTTCATGATAATTCCTTTATTATTGACAATAATGATGATAATTATGACGATAATGACAATGATAATGATAATGATAAAATCATAATTATAATGATAATTTCGATAATTACTACAATAATAGCAATAATCAACTCTATTCCAATAAGTATCATAGTAATAAGAACAATAGAAATAATAATATCATTATCATTGTCATTATAATTATTGTTATTGTCATTATTATTTTTAAAAATATCGTTATTGCTATTATCATTATAAAAATAGTTATAATGATGAAAATAGCAATAATAATTATCATAATAATTATCATAACTGCAATAATGATGATAATAATAATGATAATCATGATGATAATGACTATAATGATAATAATCATAAAAATAATGTCAGTAATGATAATAATGATGATAATAATTATCATTCAGTCCATTTATGATAAAATAAAGGCCCCAAGTAATAAAATCCCAAAAGTCGAAAAAACGGCAAAATCTAGTCTATTACAGCCTTTTGAGAGAAACGTCGAAAATAAACCTTTTCACTTTTTAATGGTAATTATGAGGGTTTTCATGATAATACCTTTATTATTGACAATAAGGATGATAATTATGACGATAATGACAATAATAATTGGTAAATATAAGGATCTTAAAATTAATTCAGGTAATTGTGATGATTTTCATGCTAATTTCTTCATTACATGCAATAAGGATGATAATTATATTGATAATGACAATAATAATGATAATAATGACAAAATGAGAATTATAATGGTAATTTTGATAATTACAGCAATAAAAGCAATAATTAACTCTACTCCAATAATTTACATACTAATAATGACAATAGAAATAATAATAACATCATTATCATTGTCATTATGATTATTGTTATTGTCATTATTATTTCTAAAATTATCATTATTGCTATTACCATTATAAAAATAGTTATGATGATGAAAATAGCTATAATAATTAGCATAATAATCATTAAAACTGCAATAATGATGATAATAATGATGACAATCATGATGATGATGACTATAATGATAATGATACTGAGAATAATGAAAGTAATGATAATAATGATGATATTATCCAGTCCATTTATAATGAAATCAAGGCCAAAAGTAATAAAATCCCAAAAGTCGAAAAATGGTAAAATCTAGCGTATTACAGCCTTTTGAGAGAAACATCGCAAAAAAAAAACTTTTCGCTTTTTATTGGTAATTATGAGGATTTTAACATTGTGATGATTTTCATGATAATTCCTTCATTATATGCAATAATGATGATAAATATGATGATAATGACAATGATAATGACAAAAATAATGATAACGATAAAATCATAATTATAAAGATAATTTTAATAATTACTGCAATAATAGCAATAATCAACTCTATTCCAATAATTTTCAGACTAATAATGAGAATAGAAATAATGATAACATCATTATTATTGTCATTAAAATTATTACTATTGTCATTATTATTTCTAAAATTATCATTATTGCTATTATCATTATAAAAATAGTTATGATGGTGAAAATAGCTATAATAATTAGCATAATAATCATTATAACTGCAATAATGATGCTAATAATGATAATCATGATGATAATGACTATAACGATTATAATCATAAGAATAATGACAGTAATGATAATAATGATGATAATGATTATTTTCCAGTCCATTTATAATGAAATAAAGGCCAAAAGTAATAAAATCCCAAAAGATGAAAAACGGCAAAATCGAGCGTATTACAGCCTTTTGAGAGAACCGTCGAAAAAAAACTTTTGGCTTTTTATATGTAATTATGAGGATTTTAACATTAATTCAGGTAATTGTGACGATTTTCATGATAATTCCTTAATTATATGCAATAATGATGATAATTATGATGATAATGACAATGATAATGACGATGATAATGATAATAATAATAAAATCATAATTATAATGATAATTACTGCAATAATAGCAATAATCAACTCTATTCCAATAATTTTCAGACTAATAATAACAATACAAATAACAATAATATCATTATTATTATTATAATTATTACTATTGTCATTAGTATTTCTAAAACTATCATTATATTTATTACCATTATAAAAATATTCTTGATGAGGAAAATAGCTATAATAATTATCATGATAATCATTTTAACTGCAATAATGATGATAATAATGATGGCAATCATGATGATAATGATCATAAGAATAATGACAGTAATGATAATAATGATAA
>NC_091564.1:24277510-24309352 GCF_042767895.1 Penaeus vannamei | reverse complement strand
TTTGATGATAACCCCATCAATAATGACAATAATGACGATAATAATGATAATTATGAGAGTAATTAGGACAATAATTATGATAATAATTATATAATGATAATTATAATGATGATTTGCCTAATAATTGCAATAATAGCAATAATCGACACTATTCTAATGATTTTCCTAATAATAATAACCACAATGATAACAGAAATAATAATAGAAGTAATTTTAATACGGCTATTATTGTTATTTTAATCCTTATTATTGTTGTTATTATTTCTAGAATTATCATTATTGTCATTATCATAATTAGAATAATTAGAATGATGAAAATGACATTAATAATTAAGATGATGATTATTATAATGACTACATCAAGGGTGATTAGGGCGATAATGACAGTAATGATAATAATGATGGTGATAATGACAATAATGATGATAATTATCATTATAAAGCCTATCTATAATAAGAAAAAGGCTAAAAGTAGAAAAATCTCAAAAGTCGAAAAACCGGCGAAATCTAGCGAAATATAGCCTTTGGAGAGATGAGTCGAAAACCCCCTTTTTCGAATATAAAGGATGATTATGATGATCTTAGCAATAATTCTGCTAATTATCATAATTTTGATGATAACCGAATCAATGATGACAATAATGACGATAATAATGATAATTATGAGAGCAATTAGGACAATAATTATGATAATGATTATACAATGATAATTATAATGATGATTATCCTAATAATTGAAATAATAGCAATAATCGACACTATTCTAATGATTTTCTTATAATAATAACGACAATTGTAACAGAAATAATAATAGAAGTAATTATGACACGGTTATTATTGTTATTATAATCCTTATTATTGTTGTTATTATTTCCAGAATTATCATTATCACTATTAAAACAATTATAATGATGAAAATGAAATTAATAATTAAGATGATGATTATTATAATGACTATTAAGGGTGATTAGGGCGATAATGACAGTAATGATAATAATGATGATAATGACAATAATGATGATAATTATCATTATAAAGCCCATCTATAATGAGAAAAAGGCTAAAAGTAGAAAAATCCCAAAAGTCGAAAAACCGGCGAAATCTAGCGAAATACAGCCTTTGGAGAGATGAGTCGAAAACCTTCTATTTTCGAGTTTAAAGTATGATTTTGATGACCTTAGCAATAATTTTGCTAATTATTATGATTTTGATGATAACCCCATCAGTAATGACGATAATGACGATAATAATCATAATTACGAGAGTAATTAGGACAACAATTATGATAGTATTTATACAATGATACTTATAATGACGATTTCCCTAATAATTGCAATGATAGCAATAATCAACACTATTCTGTTTTTCCTAATAATAATAACGACAATAATAACAGAAATAATAATAGAAGTAATTTTAACACGGCTATTATTGTTATAATAATCCTTATTATTGTTGTTATTATTTTCAGAATTATCATTATTGTCATTATCATTATAAAATAATTATAATGATGAAAATGACATTAATAATTAAGATGATTATAATAATGACTATATTAAGGGTGATTAGGGCGATAATGACAGTAATGATAATAATGGTGATAATGACAATAATGATAATTATCATTATAAAGCCCATCTATAATATCATAATTATCATCATTATTTCATATAATGAAGGTATTATCATGAAAAACATCAGAATTACCTGAATCAATGTTAAAATCCTCATAATTACCAATAAAAAGCGAAGAGGCGTTTTTTTCGACGTTTCTCTCATAAGGCTGTAATACGCTAGATTTTTCCCGTTTTTTTTCGAGTTTTGAGATTTTATTACTCCTGGCCTTAATTTCATTAAAAATGAGCTTGATAATAATTATTATCATCATTATTATCATTACTGTCATTATTCTGATGATGATTATTATTAAAGTTATTATCATCATGATTATCATCATTATTATCATCATTATTGCAGTTATAATGATTATTATGCTAATTATTATAGCTATTTTCATCATCATAACTATTTTATAATGATAATAGCAATAATGATAATTTTAAAACTAATAATCACAATAGTATTAATTATAATGGCAATGATAATGATATTATTATTATTTCAATTGTCATTATTAGTTTGAAAAATATTGGAATAGAGTAGATTATTGCTATTATTACATTAATTATCAAAATTATCATTATAATTATGATTTTATCATCATCATTATTATTGTCATTATCACCATAATTATTATCATAATGACCATCATTATTACATATAATGAGGGAATTATCATGAAAATCATCACTATTACCTGAATTTATGTTAAAATCCTCATGATTACCTATAAAAAGTGAAAAGGGTTTTTTTTCGACGTTTCTCTGAATTTTGACGTTTTTTCGACTTTTAGGATTTTATTACTTTTGGCCTTTATTTCATTATAGATGGACTGGATAATGATTATCATCATCATTATTATCATTACGGTCATTATTCTTGTGATTATCACGATAGTCATTATCATCATGATTATCATCATTATTATTATTAATATTGCAGATATAATGACTATTATGCTAATTATTATAGCTATTTTCATCATCATAAGTATTTTTATAATGATAATAGCAATAATGATAATTTTAGAAATAATAATGACAATAGTAATAATTATAATGACAATGATAATGATATTATTATTTCTATTGTCATTATTAGCCTGAAAATTATTGGAATAGAGTTGATTATTGCTATTATTGCAGTAATTATCCAAATTATCATTATAATTATGATTTTATTATTATTATCATTATTATTTTCATTATCGTCATATTTATCATCATAATTATCATCATTATTGCATATAATGAAGGAATTATTATGAAGAGTTTTTTTTCAACGTTTCTCTCAAAAGGCTGTGATACGCTAGATTTTGCCGTTTTTTCGAGTTTTGGGATTTTATTACCTTTGGCCTTTATTTTATTTAAATGGACTGGACAATAATTATGATCATTATTATCATCACTGTCATTATTCTTATGATTATTATCATTATAGTCATTATCATCATGATTATCATCATTATTATCATCATTATTGCAGTTATAATGATTATTATGCTAAATATTATAACTATTTTCATCATCATAACTATTTTTACTATGATAATAGATATAATGATAATTTTAGAAATAATAATGACAATAGTAATAATCATAATGACACTGATAATCATGTTTTTATTTCTATAGTCATTATTAGTCTGAAAATTATTTGAATTGGGTTGATTATTGCTATTAGTGCAGTAATTATCAAAATTATCATTATAATTATGATTTTATAATTATTATCATTATTATTGATGTTATAATGATTATTATGCTAATTATTATAGCTAATTTCATAATTCTAACTATTTTTATAATTATAATAGCAAAATTTATAATGACAATAGTAATAATTATAATGACAATGATAATGAAGTTATTATTATTTATATTGTCAATATTAGTCTGAAAATTATTGGAATATTAGTCATTATTGCTATTATTGCAGTAATTATCAAAATTATCCTTATAATTATGATCTTATCATTATTATAATGATTATTGTCATTATCATTGTCATTATCATCATAATTATCATCATTATTGCATATAATGAAGGAATTATCATGAAAACATCACAATTACTTGAATTAATGTTAAAATCCTTATAATTACAAATAAAAAACGAAAAGGGTTTTTCGACTTTTCTCTCAAAAGGCTGTAATACGCTAGATTTTGCTGTTTTTTTCGACTTTCGGGATTTTATTTTTTTTGGCCTTTATTTCATAATAAGTGGACTGGATAATAATTATCATTATTATCATTATTGTCATTATTATTATTATTATCATTATAGTCATTATCATCATGATTATCATTATGATCATCATTATTGCAGTTATAATGATTATTATGCTAATTATTATAGCTATTTTCATCATCATAACTATTTTTATAATGATAATGGCAATAATGATAATTTTAGAAATAATAATGACAATAGTAATAATTATAATGACAATGATAATGATGTTATTTTTATTTCTATTGTCATTATTACTCAGAAAATTAATGGAATAGAGTTGATTATTGCTATTATTGCAGTAATTATCAAAATTATCCTTATAATTATGATTTTATCATTATTATCATTATTATTGTCATTATCATTGTTATTATCATCATAATTATCATCATTATTGCATATAATGAAGGAATTATCATGAAAATCAACACAATTACCTGAATTAATGTTAAAATTCTCATAATTACCAATAAAAAACGAAGAGGCCTAACCTAACCTAACCTAACCTACCCAACCCATCCTTACCTAACCTAATCAAACCTAACCTAACCTAACCTAATCAAACCTAATTACCAATAAAAAGCGTCATTATAGTCATTATCATCATGATTATCATCATTATTATCATCCTTATTGCAGTTATAATGATTATTATAGTAACTATTATAGCTATTTTCATCATAACTATTTTTATAATGATACTAGCAATAATGATAAATTTAGAAATAATAATGACAATAGTAAAAATTATAATGACAATAGTAAAAAATATAATGACAATGATAATGATATTATTTCTATTGTCATTATTAGTCTGAAAATTATTGGAATAGAGTTGATTATTGCTATTATTGAAGTAATTATTAAAATAAACATTATTATAATTATGATTTTATCATTATTATCATTATTATTGTCATTATCATTGTCATTTTCATCATAATTATCTTCAATATTGCATATAATGAAGGAATTATCATGAAAACCATCACAACTACCTGAATTAATGTTAAAATTCTATTAATTACCTATACAAAGCGAAATTTTTTTTTTCAACGTTTCTCTCAAAAGGCTGTAATACGCTAGATTTTGCCGTTTTTTCGACTTTTTCGATTTTATTACTTTTGGCCTTTATTTCATTATATATGGACTGGATGATAAATATAATCATCGTTATTATCATTACTGTCATTATTCTTTTGATTATTTTCATTATAGTCATTATCATCATGATTATCATTATTATTATCATCATTATTGCAGCTTTAATGATTATTATACTAATTATTATGGCTATTTTCATCATCCTAACTATTTTATAATGATAATAGCAATAATGATAATTTTAGATATAATTATGACAATAATAATAATCATAATTGCAATGATAATGATGTTATTATTATTTCTATTGTCATTATTAGTCGGAAAATTATTGGAATATAGTTGATTATTGCTATTATTGCAATAATTATCAAAATTATCATTATAATTATGATTTTATCATTATTATCATTATTATAGTCATTATCATTGTCATTATCATCATAATTATCATCATTATTGCATATAATGAAGGAATTATCATGAAAATCATCACAATTACCTGAATTAATGTTAAAATTATCATAATTACCAATAAAAAACGAAGAGGCCTAACCTAACCTAACCTAACCTAACCTAACCTAACCTAACCTAACCTAACCTAACCTAACCTAACCTAAACCTAACCTAACCCAAGCCAACCTAACCTAACGTAACCTACCTAACCTAACCCTAAGCTAACCTAACCTAACCTAACCTAACCTAAGCCAAGCTAATCAAACCAAACCAAACCAAACCAAACCTAACCTAACCTAATCTAATCTAATCTAACCTAACCTAACCTAACCCTACCCTACCCTACCCTAACCTAACCTAACTTAACCTAACCTAACCTTACCTAACCTAACCTAACCTAACCTAACCTAACCTTACCTAACCTAACCTAACCTAACCTAAACCTAAACCTAAACCTTAACCTTAACCTTAACCTTAACCTAACCTTACCTAATCTAAACTAACCTAACCTAACCTAATCTAATACGCTCGATTTTGCCAATTTTTCGACTTGTGGAATTTTATTACTTTAGGCCTTTATTTCATTATAAATGGACTGAATAATAATTATTATTATCATTATTATTATTACTGTCATCAATCTTATGATTATTATCATTATAGTCATTAACATCATGATTATCATCATTATTATCATCATTATTGCAGTTATAATGATTATTATGCTAATTATTATAGCTATTTTCATCATCATAACTATTTTTATAATGAAAATAGCAATAATGATAATTTTAGAAATAATGACAATAGTAATAATAAAATGACAATGATAATGATGTTATTATTATTTCTATTGTCAATATTAGTCTGAAAATTATTGGAATAGAGTTGATTATTGCTATTGTTGCAGTAATTATCAAAATTATCATTATAATTATGATTGTATCATTATTATAATTATAATTATGATTTTATCATTATTATCATTATTATTGTCATTATCATTGTCATTATCATCATAATTATCCTTTTTATTGGATATAATGAAGGAATTATCATGAAAATCATCACAATTACCTGAATTAATGTTAAAATCCACTTAATTACCAATAAAAAGCCAAGAAGTTTTTTATGCTTCTCTCATAAGGCTGTAATACGATATATTTTGCCGTTTTTTCGACATTGGGATTTTATTACTTTTGGCCTTTATTTCATTATAAATGGACTGGATAATTATTATTATCATCATTATTACCATTACTGTCATTATTCTTATGATTATTATCATTATAGTTATTATCATCATGATTATCTTCATTAACATCATCATTATTGCAGTTATAATGATTATTATGCTAGTTAATATAGCTATTTTAATCATCAAAACTATTATTATAATGATAATAGCAATAATGATAATTTTGGAAATAATAATGACAATAGTAATAATTATAATGACAATGATAATGTTCTTATTATTATTTATATTGTCATTATCTGTCTGAAAATTATGTTATTATTATTTCTATTGTCATTATTAGTCTGAAAATTATTGGAATAGAGTTGATTATTGCTATTATTGCAGTAATTATCAAAATTATCCTTATAATTATGATTTTATCATTATCATCATTATTATTGTCATAATCATTGTCATTATCATCATAATTATCATCATTATTGCATATAATGAAGGAATTATCATAAAAATCAACACAGTTACCCGAATTAATGTTAACATCCAAATAATTACCAATAAAAAGCGAAAAGGGTTTTTTCGACGTTTCTCTCAAAAGGCTAGATTTTCCTGATTTTTCGAATTTAGGGATTTTAATACTTTTGGCTTTTATTTCATTATAAATGGACTGGATAATAATTATTATCATCATTATTATCATTTCTGTCATTATTCTTATGATTATTATAATTTTAGTCATTATCGTCATGATTATCATCATTATTATCATCCTTATTGCAGTTATAATGATGATTATACTAACTATTATAGCTATTTTCATCATCGTAACTATTTTTATAATGATAATAGCAATAATGATAATTTTAGAAATAATAATGACAATAGTAAAATTTATAATGACAATGATAATGATGTTATTATTATTTCTATTGTCATTATTAGTCTGAAAATTATTGGAATAGAGTTGATTATTGCTATTATTGAAGAAATTATTAAAATAATCATTATAATTATGATTTTATCATCATTATCATTATTATTGTCATTATCATTGTCATTTTCATCAAAATTATCTTCAATATTGCATATCATGAAGGAATTATCATGAAAACCATCACAATTACCTGAATTAATGTTAGAATCCTCATAATTACCTATAAAAAGCGAAAAGTTTTTTTTAACGTTTCTCTGAAAAGGCTGTAATACACTAGATTTTTATAATGATAATAGTAATAATGATAATTTTAGATATAATTATGACAATAGTAATAATTATAATGACAATGATAATGATGTTATTATTATTTCTATTGTCATTATTAGTCTGAAAATTATTGGAATAGAGTTGATTATTGCTATTTTTGTAGTAATTATCAAAATTATCATTATAATTCTGATTTTATCATTATTATCATTATTGTTGTCATTATCATTGTCATTATCATCATAATTACCATCAGTATTGCACATAATGAAGGAATTATCATGAAAATGATCACAATTACCTGAATTAATGTTAAAATTCTCATAATTACCAATAAAAAACGAAGAGGCCTAACCTAACCTAACCTAACCTAACCTACCCAACCCATCCTTACCTAACCTAATCAAACCTAACCTAACCTAACCTAACCAAACCTAACCTAACCTAACCTAAACCTAATCTAAACCAACCTAACCTAACCTAACCTAACCTACCTAACCTAACCCTAACCTAAACTAACCTAAACTAACCTAACACAACCTAACCAAACCTAACCTAACCTAACCTAACCTAATCTAATCTAACCTAACCTAACCTAACCTAACCTAACCCTACCCTACCCTATCCTAACCTAACCCTAACCCTAACCCTAACCTAACCTAACCTAACCTAACCTAACCTAACCTAACCTAACCTAACCTAACCTAACCTAACCTAACCTAACCTAACCTAACCTAACCTAACCTAACCTAACCTAACCTAACCTAACCTAACCTAAACCTAACCTAACCTAACCTAACCTAATCTAAACTAACCTAACCTAACCTAACCTAACCTAATCTAATACGCTCGATTTTGCCAATTTTTCGACTTGGCCTTTATTTCATTATAAATGGACTGAATAATAATTATTATTATCATTATTATTATTACTGTCATCAATCTTATTATTATTATCATTATAGTCATTAACATCATGATTATCATCATTATTATCATCATTATTGCAGTTATAATGATTATTATGCTAATTATCATAGCTATTTTCATCATCATAACTATTTTTATAATGAAAATAGCAATAATGATAATTTTAGAAATAATAATGATAATAGTAATAATAAAATGACAATGATAATGATGTTATTATTATTTCTATTGTCTATATTAGTCTGAAAATTATTGGAATAGAGTTGATTATTGCTATTGTTGCAGTAATTATCAAAATTATCATTATAATTATGATTGTATCATTATTATAATTATAATTATGATTTTATCATTATTATCATTATTATGGTCATTATCATTGTCATTATCATCATAATTATCCTCATTATTGGATATAATGAAGGAATTATCATGAAAATCATCACAATTACCTGAATTAATGTTAAAATCCACTTAATTACCAATAAAAAGCCAAGAAGTTTTTTATGCTTCTCTCATAAGGCTGTAATACGATATATTTTGCCGTTTTTTCGACATTGGGATTTTATTACTTTTGGCCTTTATTTCATTATAAATGGACTGGATAATAATTATTATCATCATTATTATCATTACTGTCATTATTCTTATGATTATTATAATTATAGTCATTATCATCATGATTATCATAATTATTATCAACCTTATTGCAGTTATAATGATTATTATACTAACTATTATAGCTATTTTCATCATAACTATTTTTATAATGATAATAGCAATAATGATAATTTTAGAAATAATAATGACAATAGTAAAATTTATAATGACAATGATAATGATGTTATTATTATTTCTATATTCATTATTAGTCTGAAAATTATTGGAATAGAGTTGATTATTGCTATTATTGAAGAAATTATTAAAATAATCATTATAATTATGATTTTATCATTATTATCATTATTATTGTCATTATCATTGTCATTTTCATCAAAATTATCTTCAATATTGCATATAATGGAGGAATTATCATGAAAACCATCACAATTACCTGAATTAATGTTAGAATCCTCATAATTACCTATAAAAAGCGAAAAGGTTTTTTTAACGTTTCTCTGAAAAGGCTGTAATACGCTAGATTTTGCCGTTTTTTACGACTTTTTCGATTTTATTACTTTTGGCCTTTATTTAATTATATATTGACTGGATGATAAATATTATCATCGTTATTATCATTACTGTCATTATTGTTATGATTATTATCATTATAGTCATTATCATCATGATTATCATAATTATTATCATCATTATTGCAGCTTTAATGATTATTATGCTAATTATTATAGCTATTTTCATCATCCTAACTATTTTTATAATGATAATAGCAATAATGATAATTTTTGAAATAATAATGACAATAATAATAATTATAATGACAATGATAATGATGTTATTATTATTTCTATTGTCATTATTAGTCGGAAAATTATGGGAATATAGATAATTATTGCTATTATTGCAGTAATTATCAAAATTATCATTACAATTATGATTTTATTATTATTATCATTATTATTGTCATTATCATTGTCATTATCATCACAATTATCATCATTATTGCATATAATGAAGGAATTATCATCACAATCATCACAATTACCCGAATTAATGTTAAAATCCTCATAATTACTAATAAAAAGCAATTTTTTTTCGGTTTTCTCCAAAGGCTGTAATACGCTAGATTTTGTTTTTTTTTCGACTTTTTGGATGTTATTACTTTTGGCCTTTATTTCATTATGAATGCACTGCATAATAATTATTATCATTACTGCAGTTATAATGATTATTATGCTAATTATTATAGCTATTTTCATGATCATAACTATTTTTATAATGATAATAGCAATGATGATAATTTTAGAAATAATAATGACAATGGTAATAATTATAATGACAACGATAATGATGTCATTATTATTTCTATTGTCATTATTAGTCAGAAAATTATTGGAATAGAGTTGATTATTGCTATTATTGCAGTAATTATCAAAATCATCATTATAATTACGATTTTATCATTATTATTGTCATTAACATTGTCATTATCATCATAATTATCATTATTGCATATAAAGAAGGAATTATCATGAAAATCATCACAATTACCTGAATTAATGTTAGAATCCTCATAATTACCAATAAAAAGCGAAAAGGTTTTTTTTCGACGGCTGTGATACGCTATATTTTGCCGTTTTTTCGACTTTTGGGATTTTATTACTTTTGTTCATGATTTCATTATAAATGGACTGGATAATAATCATTATCATCATTGTTATCATTACTGTCATTATTCTTATGATTATTATCATTATAGTCATTATCATCATGATTATCATCATTATTATCATCATTATAGCAGTTATAATGATTATCATGCTAATTATTATAGCTATTTTCATCACCATAACTATTTTTATAATGATAATAGCAATAATGATAATTTTAGAAATGATATTGACAATAGTAATAATCATAATGACAATGATAATGATGTTATTATTATTTATATTGTCATTATTAGTCTGAAAATTATCGGAATGGAGTTGATTTTTTCTTTTATTGCAGTAATTATCAAAATTATCCTTATAATTATGATTTTTTCATTATTATCATTATTATTGTCATTATCATTGTCATTATTATCATAATTATCATCATTATTGCATATAATGAAGGAATTATCATGAAAATCATCACAATTATCTGAATTAATGTTAAAATCCTTATAATTAGCAATAAAAAACGAAAAGGATTTTTTTTCGACGTTTCTCTCAGAAAGCTGTAATACTTTAGATTTTGCCGTTTTATCGACTTATGTAATTTTATTACTTTTGGCCTTGATTTCATTATAAATTCACTGGATAATAATTATCATCATTATTACCATTATTGTCATTATTCTTATGATTATTACCATTATAGTCATTATCATCATGATTATCATCATTATTATCATTATTGCAGTTATAATGATTATTATGCTAATTATTATAGCTATTTTCATCATCATAACTATTTTTATAACGAAAATAGCAATAATGATAATTTTAGAAATAATGACATTAGTAATAATTATAATGACAATGATAATTATGTTATTATTATTTCTTTTGTCATTATTAGTCTGAAAATTATTGGAATAGAGTTGATTATTGCTATTATTGCAGTAATTATCAAAATTATCATTATAATTATGATTTTATCATTATCAATATTATTATCATTATCATTGTCATTATCATCATAATTATCAGTCACTATCATCATAATTATCATCATTAATGCATATAATGAAGGAATTATCATGAAAATCATCACAATTACCTGAATTAATGTTAAAATCCTCATAATTACCAATAAAAAGCGAAAAGTTTTTTTTTCGAAGTTTCTCACACAAGGTTGTAATAAGCTAGATTTTGCCGTTTTTTTTTTCGAATTCTTGGATTTTATTACTCTTGGCCTTGATTTCATTATAAATGGACTGGATAATAATTATTATCATCACTATTATCTTTGCTGTCATTATCCTTATCATTATTATCATTATAGTAATTATCATCATGATTATCATCATTATTATCATCATTATTGCAGTTATAATGATTATTATGCTAATTATTATAGCTATTTTCATCATCATAACTATTTATATAATGATAATAGCAATAATGATAATTTTAGAAATGATAATGACAATAGTAATAATTATAATGACAATGATAATGATGTTATTATTATTTCTATTGTCATTATTAGTCTTAAAATTATTGGAATAGAGTTGATTATTGCTATTATTGAAGTAATTATCAAAATTATCCTTATAATTATGATTTTTTCATTGTTATCATTATTATTGTCATTATCATTGTCATTATGATCATGATTATCATGATTATTACATATAATGAAGGAATTATCATGAAAATCATCACAATTACCTGAATTAATGTTAAAACCCTCATAATTACTAATAAAAAGCTAAAAGGGTTTTTTTCGACGTAATAAGCTAGATTTTGCCATTTTTCGACTTTGGGGATTTTATTACTTTAGGGCTTTATTTCATTATAAATGGACTGGATAATAATTATTATCATCATTATTATCATTACTGTCATTATTCTTATGATTATTAACATTATAGTCATTATCATCATGATTATCATCATTTTTATCATCATTATTGCAGTTATAATGATTATTATGCTAATTATTGTAGCTATTTTCATCATCATAACTATTTTTATAATGATAATAGCAATAATGATAATTTTCGAAATAATAATGACAATAGTAATAATTATAATGACAATGATAATGATGTTATTATTATTTCTATTGTCATTATTACTCTGAAAATTAATGGAATAGAGTTGATTATCGCTATTATTGCAGTAATTATCAAAATTATCATTATGATTATGATTTTATCATTATTATCATTATGATTGTCATTATCACTGTCATTATCATCATAACTATCATCATTATTGCATATAATTAAGGAATTATCAGGAAAAGCATCACAATTACCTGAATTAATGTTAAAATCTTCATAATTACCAATAAAAAGCGAAAAGGTTTTTTTTTCGATGTTTCTCTCAATAATCTGTAATACGCTAGATTTTGCCTTTTTATCATTACTGTCATTATTCTTATGATTAATATCATTATAATCATTATCATCATGATTATCATCATTATTATCATCATTATTGCAGTTATAATGATTATTATGCTAATTATTATAGCTATTTTCATCATCATAACTATTTTTATAATGACAATAGCAATAGTGATAATTTTAGAAATAATAATGACAATAGAAATAATTATAATGACAATGATAATGATGTTATTATTATTTCTACGGGCTACCCTCGCCCATACATCCCGCCTTCCGTCCGCCGGCGATTCTTCGATGCCTACCACCAGCATCGCGGCATCCGGGCCACCCAACACCTCATCCGCAGCGAGGTCGTCTGGCCCGCCATCAACAAGGACGTTCGGCAGTGGTGTCGTTCCTGTATCGAATGCCAAAGAAACAAGATCCACAGGCACACCAAATCCCCCCTCCAGACCTTTCCTATTCCAGACAGTAGGTTCCAACACGTCCACATAGACATAGTGAGACCCTTGCCCATGGACGACGGCTACAGCTACATCCTGACGATGATCGACCGCTTCACCAGATGGCCCGAGGCTAAGCCCTTCCGCGACATCACTGCAGCGACAGTCGCCAAGACCTTCAATACCTGGATCTCCCGCTTCGGCGCCAATACAAACCAGTTCGAGTCCGAACTTTGGCGCCACCTAATGATCCTGCTCGGGTCCAAAAGAATCAGGACGACTGCTTACCAACCCTGCGCCAACGGCATGGTCGAGCGACTCCACCGGCATATGAAGCAGGCCCTAACATCATCCTCCCCTAACAGGAGATGGGTCGACCAACTTCCTCATGTCTTCCTCAACATCCGGACGTCGTTCAAAGAGGACCTGCAGTGCACCAGCGCAGAAATGGTCTACGGGACAACGCTCGCCCTCCCTGCAGATTTCCTTGTCACAGGCAGCAACTTCGAACCCGGGACCTTCGGCAAACAACTCTGCGAACGAATGGCCCGGGTACGCAGCCGACCGACGAGACCCATCCGACAACAGTACATATACATGCCTCCAGGACTCCAGGATTGCTCTCACGTCTTCATGAGATAACATCCCAGACCTCCTCTCTGTCCTCCGTACGAGGGTCCATTCCCGGTCATCCGAAGAGGCGACAAGACGATCACCATCCACCGGCCAAAGGGAGAAGACACCGCGACCATCGACCGCGCCAAACTCGCACACCTGCAGCAGCCCTTCAGGATCGCCAGAGTCCGTTTCGCGACCGCGAAACTAGAGGGGGAGTGCTGTAGCGGTTCCTGATTGGCCATCAATCTAGAACCGCACATGACCTGTTATTGGCCGACCCCTGCTTCGGGACCGCCCTAATCGGCCGAGTTAATATCGCCGGTCAGGTACTTAAGCCGCCGGACCTGAGGTGGAATCAGGGTTTACCTGGACCTCCAAGGTTTTTTTCATTGTTGCTTTCGTGGGAGACTAAAGAGAGCGATTTGACACCCCCACGGCGAGCTCGATGATCTGGCCCTTGTGCTGATAACTTTGGGTGTTATCGTGCACTACCTTGCTTTGAGGCTAGTGATTTTAATTGTAAGCCCAGGGTGCTTGCAATTAAAATCACGAAGCACTATCAAATCAGCTCTTTTACTGCGAGGTGTCGGCCGGACATATAAGGGCTCACGCCCGTTCGGCAGGGTCCCGACCCCGACCGACCCTAACACACAAAGAGAGCTGTTTTACCAGTGTGCCTTCTTTTTTTGAAACCCATTTCCACCCTTTCATCGTCCTGTCATTAGCCTTGGCTAGACTCCCTACCTCCCATCATCATCACCCTTACGCGATGCCACCATGGGTCATGTGATCAAATTATCATACTCTGGAGAGCCCATCTCCTGTGAGGTGGCTCTCCAGAAAATCTTCTCCATCACAGAAGTTGCTGTCACGCACTGCTTCAAAGTGCATAATGGCTACAAAGTTGTTCTTGCCAAGAAAGAACAGCTGACCCCTTTCCTTTCGACTACTGGCCAGAGAAAACTCGCTGATCATGGTTTTAAACCTCTCCCCTCCCCGGAAACGAAGGCTAAGTGCACGGTCGTGGCTAAAAAGATCGACAAGACAATCCTGCCACGATCGTGCCAAGCCATCCAGGAGGAAGTCAGCACCATGAACAATGTCACTGTGGTGGATGTTTACAAACCACCAGAGTCGCGAATCCTTAAGATTCGCTGCTCAGCCCCCGAGGAAGCACAGAAGCAAACATAGTCCCTATCATGCTTCAAAGAAACGGTTTCCCCAACATTGTGATCCCTGAGGAAATCTTCGAAGACCAAAACCTGTACATACCTGAATTTCACACACAAACAAACACTCACACCGAGGCCGGAGAAGCGACCATGACATCCACACAGCCCTCTACCTCTCACTCACACGGACTCCCACAACCACTACCACAACGAATACATAAAGAAACTGCACAAAAGAAAACTACACCAGATACTTCTGACAACAAACGCAAACATACCTTACCACCAGACATGCACACCAAAAAAGACAAAAAAGACCCTGAGCTCTCGGCCCCCGAGGCTCGTCACGTTCACGACGATACTATCTTGTCGGATTCCGACAGTAGCGAGAGCCTCGAGATCGATGTCGGTCTCGGGGAAGGCCCCGGTGCCTCCTCGCTGACTGCTCCCCTCGAGGGAGCAGGTCCTGTTCTCCCTGTCAGGGGAACTTTCGGGAGACGAGGAAGTATCGGGAATTGGTCCGCCGATTCCCCAGAATTCCGAGTCTCCCAGTTTCAGGAATCCCTTCCTGACCTTGACAAGCCCTCGACGGGGGCTCGCTCCCGTCGTTACCGGGAGCAACAAACGCCACACAAGGTGAGACCGCAACATCCGGACTCACCATGAGTGGCGTGCTGACAATCGTGCAAGCGAATGTAAGATCATTTTTCAATATACGTAACATTTTTTACGATTTCCTCGATCGGGAATGTCCTAACGTGGTTCTTTTAAATTCCACCTCTATCACTAACTCCTATGCTATCAAACACTTCGGCTACACGTCAAGACAGTCACGAAACGGCTGGTTCGTAGGGTCCTGCATCCTCGTCAAATCCACCCTTCATTTCGAATTCATTTCACCCCCATTCATCCATCCAGACTTCATGGCTGTAAAGCTATTCACCCAGCAGGGCCCTATAATGATTGCCACGGCCTATATCAGACCAAATTCAAACTTGCCACTTTCAGATTTCAATAAATTATTCAGCTATAATAATCTTCCAGCCTTCTTCGCCGAGGATGTCAACGCATCACATATCACTACACCACACAACCACGAATGCACACGGTAGACAGCTCTTGTCTATTTTCAACACAAAAAGACTACATTACATAGGACCCGACTTCCACACCACAATCACGGCTAGGGGAAAAGGCAGACCTGATCTCGTGTTCGGGAACAGGGCCGCCCTCCCCTACCACACACACCTACAACCAGGTCCGAACATCGGTTCTGACCACATACCCGTGATCATAAAACTTTCCACCTCACCTATACATAACAAAGAAACGCCATCCTTCCGGTATAAGAAAGCAGATTGGAACAATTTTAAATCTTATCTTTCAGATCAAAATTTCGACTTTAACCTTGACAGAGAAAATGTTCTCGAAATAGATAGGCACTGGTATCATCTCTTTGCTTGGAATTCAGCAGCAATACTCCGATCCATCCCACGAGAGCGTTACAAAATACGTAAATCATTCCATCCAAGCGAGAGAACCAAGCGTCTCCTGACCTGCTACAGGGATCGTTTTCTCCAAAATATTCAGAATTTACACCGAGTTCGGTGGGACCTCACTATCCTCAGAAACCATGTCATAGATAGTTTTGATAATAACCGCAAAATTCATTGGCAAAATTTGATTAAACAAACAGAATCGATGCGAGTTCGCAATCCACGGGAATTTTGCCAAAAGATTAAACAGTTAAAAGGCAGTAACTTCCCTCCCTTCAGTCACCTCCTCAAGGACAACACTCAAGTTTCAGATCCCGTGGATGTTATCAAAATTTTTCGTGATCACTGGCAAACTGTATTCTATCCTCATGAACCACACCCCTTTTTTAATGAACATTTTCAATCCATCAACACCTGGAGCCAAGAACACAGGATAGAAACAGAGCCAGAGCCAATTATCCACATGGATAGGCTGGACGACACATGCGAACTCCGTGCTCCCATCTTGATGGAGGAGATTAAACAAATAATAAAGAGTTTTCCTCGTAAGGCTCTGGGCTCCTCTCAGATCGGGCGTGACGCACTCCTTCATCTTCCTGACAACGTTTTACGAGCTATGACGCACCTGTACAATACCTCTCTTGCTTCTGGCTACTTTCCTGCTCCCTTTAAGACTGCTATCGTGGCCCTCATACCTAAGCCAAACAAAGACCTCACTGACCCCAAGAATTACCGCCCAATTAGTTTACTGGAGACATTAGGCAAAATTTTTTGAAAGAGTCATTAATTCCCGACTAAGGTGGTATCTCGACGACCATGACCTACTTTCTTCCAAACAATTTGGCTTTCGCTCTCACCGCTCGACTACTGACGCACTGAACCTACTGACTAACTACTGTCTTAACAACAAAGACAGACGACTTAAGACGGTCCTCGTGACCAAAGACGTGGAGCAAGCCTTCGACACGGTCTGGCATGCTGGCTTGAAGTACAAAATCTGCACTAAATTCAATTTTCCCTCGTGCACCAAGAAGCTGCAAATTGCAGCTTCTTGGATGACCGTAAATTAAAGCTTAAATTTAAAGGCAAAGTTTCCTCTACAATCAATATGCACGCAGGTGCACCTCAAGGCAGCATAATCAGCCCAACACTATGCATATTATACACTAATGACCTCCCCGACCCCACCTTCCCTGATTCACTGACGTTACTTTACGCTGACGACTGCACGCACTTAGCTAGACACGATTCGCTCGCTGGTGTCGTCCGACGAATCAACGACGAGCTTGACACCGTCTCTCGATGGGAGCACAAATGGCTTATCAAAACTAACTCGACAAATACATAAGTCCTCTTTATAAACCCAAGACACAATCCTCCTTACGATCCAATATACCTAAACTCTTTCGACAGACTACAAGCACCTCTTCAAATAACACACTCTTGCACCGTCCTCGGTGTCACTTTTGACACCATGTTTAGATTTCATTATCATACCTCTTCAAAAGCCGCATTGGCTAGAAAGACCTTACAATCGCTTTATCGATTCAGATGCGCTGCCTCGCGCACGAAGCTGCACCTGCTCAGAGCACTCATCACACCACTCCTCACGTACGCACAACTCACACTTACACTCGCCGCACAAATAAACAGACGCAAGCTACAGATCGTCCTGAACAAAGCACTTCGCTGGGTCTACAGCGTGGCGTGGGACGACTTTGTGTCAACAGCACGATTACACGAGAGGGCAGCGGTGCTCCCGCTGAACCTCGTGTGGCGATGGATGATTTGTAAACAACTCGACAAACTCCGTGCATGGTGCCCCGACTGGATAGAGCGCTCCAGCGCCTTCATCCAGGGACGGAGGAGCGGGATAGGCCGTGATCTCTTTTCTCTGGACTGGTCTGAGGAGATTGAGCCAGCTTTCTGAGCTTGGCAGCGCCTTCTTTTCCTTTGTGCACTCTCTCACTTCCTTCTATCTTTCTCGCTCTCCCCTCTCATGTTTTATTTTATTGTTGTTATTAATTTAACCACTTAGCATGGTTTTAACTCTCCCGAGAAATGGACAGCCACGCTGTGCGTGAGGGAACACTCCGAGTCCCGCCACATCACGATGTGACGGGCCCCGGGAGGTCCTTGGCTCGGCTCATTTCTCCTGTTTTGTGTTTGTTTGTTTTTTAATGTTTTAAATGTTCATTTTAACGTTCACTTTTATTTTATTTACTCGTTTAATCATTGTTTTTAATGCATGTAGTTGTTTCTTTTACAGTGTAGTTTTAACTTGTTTGTGTTTTAAGTTCTTTTAAGTTAAGTTTTTAAGTTTTGTTTTTGTGTTTTTAAGTTCTTTTAAGTTTAAGTTCGTTCTCGTTCTCCAACGGAACTTTTAACCTCCCCAATGAACAACTACCCTCCGGTAAGCCCTATCCCCCCTTTTAATTAACTTCCCCTTCAACCCCTATCCCTGTGTGACGGCATCTTCGACCTCATCTCCCACCTCATTTCCCTCACATCGCGTAAGCGTCCCGCATCCTAATCCTTACCCTCATCTCACTGGTTCCGGATTTCCGACACGTGGCATCTGCCGCTCGTACCCGAGCCATGACCGCGGCTCCTTTGTCGTAAGGAGTGCCAACGCGCGAGCCGGGGAGGAGGTGCCACGGCCAGTGATGATAATCCACCCGTGATGTGACGCAGGCGGGGGAGATAGACTCGTTGCGGTCGCATCCGCTTTCATCCTCCTTCCATCCTGGCAGTCTCGAGGTTAGCCGAGGGCACCACCGTTGCCATGGGCGATAAGTCTGTGCACGGTGGAGCCGCAGATGGCGCCTGGCAGGCTGCCCCCCTACCCCCTCCTCCCCTGTTAGCCGAGCGCAACCCGCAGCCCGGGCATGGCCACCCTTGCTGGCGCGGAGCTGGCCCGCCAACTCAACGCCAAACGGGTGAATCATGCCATGGCTGCGGCGAGCACAGATGGCGCGGGGCCTCCCCTCGCCAGCCTTTTCCCGCCTTTTCCGACTCCAGTCATCTATCCCCCATCTATTACCCCGCACGCTGGGTTAAGCCACGGCTCTTTCTCTCTCACTAAATCATCCTTTCTATCCCCTCCTTATCCTTCCCCTCTCCCTCCTATCTTCCCCCCCTTCTCTCTCGATTTCGATTTCGATTTCGAGTTCAGCACTCACGATCCCCCAGCCGAACAAGACACAGCAAGCAGCAACTAGGCCTACCCAGGCCTTAGCCGACGGGTGAGCCGCGCCCCGGCTCTTCCCGGCGATCTCCAGCACACCAGCCATACCTGTGGGCACTCACACCCACACGCAAAAGCTCCTTAAAGAGATGATTGACACCAACCTATGGCGGATACCAATCCATTGTCATTATAATTATTACTATTGTCATTATTTCCAAAATTATCATTATTCCTATCATCATTATAGAAATAGTTATGGTGATGAAAATAGCTATAATAATTAGCATAATAATCATTATAACTGCAATAATGATGATAATCATGATGATAATGACTATAATGATAATAATCATAAGAATAATGACAGTAATGATAATAATGATGATAATTATTATCCAGGCCATTTATAATGAAATAAAGGCCAAAAGTAATAAAATCCCAAACGTCGAAAAAACGGAAAAATCTAGCGAATTACAGCCTTTTGAGAAAAAACGTCGAAAAAAAACCTTTTCGCTTTTTATTGGTAATTATGAGGATTTTAACATTAATTCAGGTAATTGTGAAGATTTTCATGATAATTCCTTCATTATTTGCAATAATGATGACAATTATGATGATAATGACATTGATAATGACAATAGTAATGATTATAATGGTAAAATCATAATTATAATGATAATTCTAATAATTACATTAATAATAGCAATATTCAACTCTATCCCAATAATTTTCAGACCAATAATGACAATAGAAATAATAATAAATCATTATCGTTGTCATTATTATTTCTAAAATGATCATTATTGCTATTGTCATTATAAAAATAGTTATGATGATGAAAATAGCTATAATGATTAGTATAATAATTATTATAACTGCAATAATGATGATAATAATGATGATAATCATGATGATAATGACTATAATGAATATAATAATCATAAGAATAATGACAGTAATGATAATAATGATGATAATAATTATTATCCAGGCCATTTATAATGAAATAAAGGCCAAAAGTAATAAAATCCCAAAAGTCGCAAAAACGGCAAAATCTAGCGTATTACAGCCTTTTCAGAGAATCGTCGAAAAAAACCCTTTTCGCTTTTTATTGGTAATTATGAGGATTTTAACATTAATTCAGGTAATTGTGATGATTTTCATGATAATTCCTTCATTATATGCAAAAATGATAATTATGATGATAAGGACAATGATAATGACAATAATAATGACATTCTTAATGATGATAATGATAAAATCATAATTATAATGATAATTTTCATAATTACTGCAATAATAGCAATAATCAACTCTATTCCAATAATTTTCAGACTAATAATGGAAATAGAAATAATATCATTATCATTGCCATTATAATTATTATTATTGTCGTTATTATTTCTAAAATTATCATTATTGCTATTATAATTATAAAAATAGTTATGATGTTGAAAATAGCTATAATAATTAGTATAATAATCATTATAACTGTAGTAATGATGATGATAATAATCATGATGATAATGACTATAATGACAATAATCATAAGAATAATGACAGTAATGATAATGATAATAATTATTATCCAGTCCATTTATAATGAAATAAAGGCCAAAAGTAATAAAATCCTAAAAGTCGAAAAAAACGGCAAAATCTAGCGTATTACAGCCTTTTGAGAGAAACATGGAAAAAAAAACTTTTCGCTTTTTATTGGTAATTATGAGGATTTTAACATTAATTCAAGTAATTGTGAAGATTTTCATGATAATTCTTTCATTATATGCAATAATGATGATAATTATGATAAAAACAATAATAATGATAATAATGATAAAATCATAATTATAATGATAATTTTGATAATTACTTCAAAAATAGCAATAACATCATTATTATTGTCATTTTAATTACTACTATCGTTATTATTATTATTTCTAAAATTATTATTATTGCTATTATCATTATAAAAATAGTGATGATGAAAATAGCTATAATGATTAGCATAATGATCATTATACCTGCAATAATGATGATAATCATGATGATAATGACTATAAAGAATTTAATAATCATAAGAATAATGAGAGTAATGATAATAATAATAATAATTATGGTGAAGAAAATAGCTATAATAATTAGCATAATAATCATTATAACTGCAATAATGATGATAATAATGATGATATTCATGATCATAATGACTTTAATGATAATAATCATAAGAATAATGACAGTAATGATAATTATCCAATTCTTAATGATGATAATGATAAAATGATAATTATAATGATAATTTTCATAATTACTGCAATAATAGCAATAATCAACTCTATTCCAATAATTTTCAGACTAATAATGGAAATAGAAATAATATCATTATCATTGCCATTATAATTATTATTATTGTCGTTATTATTTCTAAAATTATCATTATTGCTATTATAATTATTAAAATAGTTATGTTGAATATAGCTATAATAATTAGTATAATAATCATTATAACTGTAGTAATGATGATGATAATAATCATGATGATAATGACTATAATGACAATAATCATAAGAATAATGACAGTAATTATAATGATAATAATTATTAACCAGTCCATTTATAATGGAATAAAGGCCAAAAGTAATAAAATCCCAAAAGTCGAAAAAAACGGCAAAATCTAACGTATTACATCCTTTTCAGAGAAACGTCGAAAAAAAACCTTTTCGCTTTTTATTGGTAATTATGAGGATTTTAACATTAATTCAGGTAATTGTGATGATTTTCATGATAATTTCTTCATTTTATGCAATAATAATAATAATGATAATTTTGATGATAATGACAATGTTAATGACAATAATAATGATAATAATGATAAAATCATAATTATAAGGATAATTTTTATAATTACTGCAATAATAGCAATAATCAACTCTATTCCAATAATTTTCACATGGTTAGCCGAGGGACAGCCATCTGCATACCACAGATGGCGCCAAAATCTGCTAACTTCTTTCCCCTCCCCCTTAGTTTGCCGAGAGGCTCCGTGTTCGCCATAGCGATGCTCCACGCCCCGTGGGAAAATGTGGTGAGGCGAGCCGCGCTCAAGGTCGCGGGGTATTCCCCGCGCCACGAGTCGCGGCCCTGCCTCGCGAGGTGCGGCCACGCGGTGAACACGCGAGTCTGCCGATGGCGCTGGGCCCCTCGAACCTTTTCCTCTTTCAACAAACCCACTCCAATTATTACCTCAAGTTTACCCCGCAGGTTGGGTGAAGCCCCGGCTAATTCTCCTAAAATTCTTTTCCTCCTCCTTATCCATCTCCTATCCCCACTCTTCCTTCCCCCCTCTTCTTTACGCACTTTATAGCTTATAGTGAGTTCAGCACTCACGATCCTCCAGCCGAGAAAGACACAGCAAGCAGCAACCCAGGCCTTAGCCGACGGCTCTCCCCGGCGATCTTCAGCACACCAGCCATACCTGTGGGCACTCACACCCACACACAAAAGCTCCTTAAAGAGATGATTAACACCAGCCTATGGCGGATACCAATCCATTGCCATAAGAGAAACGTCGAAAAAAAACTTTTCGCTTTTTATTGGTAATTATGAGGATTTTAACATTCATTTGGGTAATTGTAATGGTTTTCATGATAATTCCTTCATTATATGCAATAATAATTATAATGATAATTATGATGAAAATGACAATGATAATGACAATAATAATGATAATGATAAAATCATAATTATAAAGATAATTTTGATAATTACTGCAATAATAGCAATAATCAATTCTATTCCAATAATTTCCAGATTAATAATGACAATAGAAATAATATCATTATCAGTCTTTATAATTATTACCATTGTCATTATTATTTCCAAAATTATCATTATTTCTATTACCACTATGAAAATAGTTATGATGATTAAAATAGCTATAATAATTAGCATAATAATCATTATAACTGCAATAATGATAATAATGATGATAATCATGATGATAATGACTATAATGACAATATTCATAAGAATAATGACTGTAATGATAATAATGATGATAATAATTATTATCCAGTCCATTTATAATGAAATAAAGGCCATTAGTAATAAAATCCCAGAAGTTAAAAAAACGGAAAAATCTAGCGTATCCTTTTCAGAGAAACGTCGAAAAAAAACTTTTTTTCTTTTTATTGGGAATTATGAGGATTTTAATATTAATTCAGGTATAATAATGACATTCTTAATGATGATAATGATAGAATCATAATTATAATGATAATTTTCATAATTACTTCAATAATAGCAATAATCAACTCAATTCCAATAATTTTCAGACTAATAATGGAAATGGAAATAATAATATCATTATCATTGTCATTATAATTATTATCATTGTCGTTATTTTTTCTAAAATTATCATTATTGCTATTATCATTATAAAAATAGTTATGATATTGAAAATAGCTATAATAATTAGTATAATAATCAATATAACTGTAGTAATTATGATGATGATGATAAACATGATGATAATGACTATAATGACAATAATCATAAGAATAATGACAGTAATGATAATGATGATAATAATTATCCAGTCCTTATAATGAAATTAAGGCCAAAAGTAATAAAATCCCAAAAGTCGAAAAAAACGGCAAAATCTAGCGTATTACATCCTTTTCAGAGAAACGTCGAAAAAAAACCTTTTCGTGTTTTTTTGGTAATTATGCGGATTTTAACATTAATTCAGGTAATTGTGATGATTTTCATGATAATTCCTTCATTATATGGAATAATGATAATAATTATGATGATAATGACAATAATAATAATAATATCATAATTATAATGATAATTTTGATAATTAGTGCAATAATAGCAATAATCAACTCTATTCCAATAATCTTTAGACTAATAATGACAATAGAAATAATAATAACATCATTATCATTGTCATTATAATTATTACTATTGTCATTATTATTCCTATAAATATCATTATTGCTATTATCATTATAAAAATAGTTATGATGATGAAAATAGCTATAATAATTAGCATAATAATCATATAATTGCAATAATTATGATGATAATGATGATAATCATGATGATAATGACTATAATGATAACGATAAGGATAATGACAGTAATGATAATAATTATTATCCAGTCCATTTATAATGAAATGGTAAATAATAAAATCACAAAACTAATAAAATCCCAGAAGTCGAAAAACAGCAAAATATAGCTTATTAGATTTTAACTTTAATTCAGGTAATTGTGATGATTTTTATGATAATTCCTTCATTATATGCAATATTGAGGATAATTATGATGATAATGACAATGGTAATGACAATGCTAATGATAATAATGATAAAATCATAATTATAAAGATAATTTTGATAATTACTGCAATAATAGCAATAATAAACTCTATTCCAATAATTTTCAGACCAATAATGACAATAGAAATAATAATATCATTATCATTATCATTATAATTATTACTATTGTCATTATTATTTCCAAAATTATCATTATTACTATCATTATAAAAATAGTTATGGTGATGAAAATAGCTATAATAATTAGCATAATGATCATTATAACTGCAATAATGATGATAATAATGATGATAATCATGATGATAATGACTATAATGATAATAATCATAAGAATAATGACTAATAATAATAATGATAATTATTATCCAGGCCATTTATAACGAAATAAAGGCCAAATATAATAAAATCCCAAACGTCGAAAACGGCAAAATCTTGGGAATTACAGCCTTTTGAGAAAAAAACGTCGAAAAAAACTTTTCGCTTTTTATTGGTAATTATGAGGATTTTAACATCAATTCAGGTAATTGTGATGATTTTCATAATTCCTTCATTATTTGCAATAATGATGATAATTATGATGATAATGACAATGTTAATGACAAATATAATGATAATAATGATAAAATCATAATTATAATGATAATTTTGATAATTACAGCAATAATAGCAATAGTCAACTCTTTTCCCAATAATTTTCAGACTAATAATGACAATAGAAATAATAACATCATTATCATTGTCATTATTATTTCTAAAATTATCATTACAGCAATTATCATTATAAAAATAGTTATGATGATGAAAATAGCTATAATGATTAGTATAATAATTATTATAACTGCAATAATGATGATAATAATGATGATAATCATGATGATAATGACTATAATGAATATAATAATCATAAGAATAATGACTGTAATGATAATAATGATAATAATTATTATCCAGTCCATTTATAATGAAATGAAGGCTAAAAGTAATAAAATCCAAAAAGTCGAAAAAAACAGCAAAATCTGGCGTATTACAGCCTTTTCAGAGAATCGTCGAAAAAAAACCCTTTTCGCTTTTTATTGGTAATTATGAGGATTTTAACATTAATTCAGGTAATTGTGATGATTTTCATGATAATTCCTTCATTATATGCAATAATGATGATAATTATTATGATAATGACAATGTTAATGACAATAATAATGATAATAATTATAAAAACATAATTATAAGGATAATTTTGATAATTACTGCAATAATAGCAATCATCAACTCTATTCCAATAATTTTCAGATGGTTAGCCGAGGGACAGCCACGGTCGAGAGGCCGTGGCTCCGAGGATACCGCAGATGGCGCCAAAAACCTGCTAACTTCTTTCCCCTCCCCCTTAGTTAGCCGAGAGGCTCCGTGTTCGCCATAGCGATGCTCCACGCCCCGTGGGAAAATGTGGTGAGGCGAGCCGCGCTCAAGGTCGCGGGGTATTCCCCGCGCCACGAGTCGCGGCCTTGCCTCGCCCCACGATCTCGCGAGGCGAGACAGTAATGATAATAATTATTATCCAGTCCATTTATAATGAAATAAAGGCCAAAAGTAATAAAATCCCAGAAGTCGAAAAACAACAAAATATAGTCTTTTGAGAGAAACGTCGAAAAAAAACATTTTTCGCATTTGTTAGTAATTGTGACGATTTTAACATTAATTCAGGTAATTGTGATGATTTTCATGATAATTCCTTCATTATATGCAATAATGAGGATAATCATGATAATGACAATGATAATGACAATGCTAATGATAATGATAAAATCATAATTATAAGGATAATTTTGATAATTACTGCAATAATAGCAATAATCAAGTCTATTCCAATAATTTTCAGACCAATAATGACAATAGAAATAATAATATCATTATCATTGTCATTATAATTATTACTATTGTCATTATTTCCAAAATTATCATTATTCCTATCATCATTATAGAAATAGTTATGGTGATGAAAATAGCTATAATAATTAGCATAATAATCATTATAACTGCAATAATGATGATAATCATGATGGTAATGACTATAATGATAATAATCATAAGAATAATGACAGTAATGATAATAATGATGATGATGATTATTATCCAGGCCATTTATAATGAAATAAAGGCCAAAAGTAATAAAATCCCAAACGTCGAAAAAACGGAAAAATCTAGCGAATTACAGCCTTTTGAGAAAAAACGTCGAAAAAAAACCTTTTCGCTTTTTATTGGTAATTATGAGGATTTTAACATTAATTCAGGTAATTGTGAAGATTTTCATGATAATTCCTTCATTATTTGCAATAATGATGACAATTATGATGATAATGACAATGATAATGACAATAGTAATGATAATAATGGTAAAATCATAATTATAATGATAATTTTAATAATTACAGCAATAATAGCAATAATCAACTCTATCCCAATAATTTTCAGACCAATAATGACAATAGAAATAATAATAACATCATTATCGTTGTCATTATTATTTCTAAAATGATCATTATTGCTATTATCATTATAAAAATAGTTATGATGATGAAAATAGCTATAATGATTAGTATAATAATTATTATAACTGCAATAATGATGATAATAATGATGATAATCATGATGATAATGACTATAATGAATATGATAATCATAAGAATCATGACAGTAATGATAATAATGATGATAATAATTATTATCCAGGCCATTTATAATGAAATAAAGGCCAAAAGTAATAAAATCCCAAAAGTCGCAAAAACGGCAAAATCTAGCGTATTACAGCCTTTTCAGAGAATCGTCGAAAAAAAAACCTTTTCGCTTTTTATTGGTAATTATGAGGATTTTAACATTAATTCAGGTAATTGTGATGATTTTCATGATAATTCCTTCATTATATGCAAAAATGATAATTATGATGATAAGGACAATGATAATGACAATAATAATGACATTCTTAATGATGATAATGATAAAATGATAATTATAATGATAATTTTCATAATTACTGCAATAATAGCAATAATCAACTCTATTCCAGACTAATAATGGAAATAGAAATAATATCATTATCATTGCCATTATAATTATTATTATTGTCGTTATTATTTCTAAAATTATCATTATTGCTATTATAATTATAAAAATATGATGTTGAAAATAGCTATAATAATTAGTATAATAATCATTATAACTGTAGTAATGATGATGATAATAATCATGATGATAATGACTATAATGACAATAATCATAAGAATAATGACAGTAATGATAATGATAATAATTATTATCCAGTCCATTTATAATGAAATAAAGGCCAAAAGTAATAAAATCCTAAAAGTCGATAAAAAACGGCAAAATCTAGCGTATTACAGCCTTTTGAGAGAAACATGGAAAAAAAACTTTTCGCTTTTTATTGGTAATTATGAGGATTTTAACATTAATTCAGGTAATTGTGAAGATTTTCATGATAATTCTTTCATTATATGCAATAATGATGATAATTATGATGATAAAGACAATAATAATGATAATAATGATAAAATCATAATTATAATGATAATTTTGATAATTACTTCAATAATAGCAATAACATCATTATTATTGTCATTATAATTAGTACTATTGTTATTATTATTATTTCTAAAATTATTATTATTGCTATTATCATTATAAAAATAGTGATGATGAAAATAGCTATAATAATTAGCATAATAATCATTATACCTGCAATAATGATGATAATAATGATGATAATCATGATGATAATGACTATAATGAATTTAATAATCATAAGAATAATGAGAGTAATGATAATAATGATAATAATAATTATGGTGAAGAAAATAGCTATAATAATTAGCATAATAATCATTATAACTGCAATAATGATGATAATAATGATGATATTCATGATCATAATGACTTTAATGATAATAATCATAAGAATAATGACAGTAATGATAATGATGATGATAATAATTATTATCCAGTCCATTTTTAATGAAATAAAGGCCAAAAGTAATAAAATCCCAAACGTCGAAAAAACGGAAAATGTAGGGGTTATCATGATCTTACCCCTAGTTTGCGGGGCCGTAGGAGCCAACGAGACCTAAGCCTCCGGCCTCCTGTTTCGGCACAGAGTAATTATCATGTTGTCGTGGTGTGATGTCGATACTGGTAGCGTGTTTCACGGACAATTGTTTCGACCAAAGCATATATCATAGACAAAATGGATAATTAATTCAAAGTGCGTGTAATTGATAAAACGTAACGTTAAAATCATCAAAGCAAATGAGACATGACTAATTAAAACAAAGTTAAAAACAAATTCAGTGAATCAGAAAACTACGTTACGCTTTGTCAGTTATCAATGCATCCACAGGAAGTTATTATTTCAAAGTTATCTTTAAAGTCAAGCCATTTAAATAAGTCTGTTATCATTTCCTTTATATCTTAAATTCATCATTATCATTCATTTAGTGTTCATTTCACAAGAACTCCTTTAAAACTTTATTATTCTTGGTTATTTCTTCGATATATAGATCCAATTCTTTAGTCAACTGTAAATAATGAATACGAATCATAAATGGTAAACGAAATAAAAGGCAAAACTCAAACTATTATTATTAAAAGCACAAAAACGTTAACACATAAAACATAAAATAAGCAAAACCTCCGAAACACTAAAAGCAAAAGAAATGTACGTAAAAATGGGGCAATCTAAAATAAAACTGATAAAACAATACCTGTTACAACTGCAGACTCACTGTAAGATCCATTGGTTAAAAGCGTAAAACAGAGAAAACACAAATAAAAAGAACAAAGCTTAAAAAAACGACGGTTATCTGAAGGATAACCCAGCCGTAGCTTAATGACTCGATGCCTGTGCGCAACTCAACTCAGGTGGTTGACCCCACCTTATTTATGGTAACAAGGTCGTGCGCCAGGAGATGTTCGCGCATCAAGACTCATTTTACTGTTAAACGCCGTCTGCTTTAAAGAATAAATACCTAAAAATGCGAATTTACTAAAGATTGCCGTGTTAAATTAAAAATAAAAGGAAGTTCTTTACAAAGAAATACATATAAAATAACAGTAATATAAAAAGAAAGGAACATATATACAGGAATTTAAACGAGCGATATAATTGTTCTCCGTGGGTTAGCTGAGGGGGTTTGGCGCCGAATGCCCGTTGACTCTTTTCCCTCACCCTTGTCCGTCGCCATCTTGGGCGCCATCTTAAAAAATGCGTGTTTTCGAGGGCGACCTCCCGACGTCATCCTTCACAGGCCTCAAGCAGGAAATCGTGGCGTCGTCGGCTCGTAATACTGGCCATCTCTCCTCGTAATTTGGAAGAAATGCCCAGGGCGTCGCCATCGTCCTCCTACAGCGCCTCCGTCAGGTGCACTCTTCTGCAGTGCCTCCGTCAGCGCCTCCGTCGGGATCCTCACGCCCTGGTCCAAAATGCGTTTTCTTTTCTCGGGGCTTCTTAGGGGGGGTTCCGGTGATGCTGAGCGGGGTGTGGGTCCTCAGAAGAGGCAGTAAGAGCGGCAGCTCACTACAAAAATTCTAGCATATTACAGACTTGAGAAAAACATCGAAAAAAAAGCATTTTCGCTTTTTATTGGTAAACATTAGGATTTTAACATTAATTCGGGCAATTGTGATGATTTTCATGATAATTCCTTCATTATATGCAATAATGATGATAATTATGAAGATAATGACAATGATAATGACAATAATAATTATAATAATGATAAAATCATAATTATAATGATAATTTTGATAATTACTGCCATGATAGCAATAATGACAGGTGAAATAATAATAACATTATTATCATTGATAATGAGAGAAACGTCGAAAAAAAAACCTTTTTCGCATTTTTTTGGTAATTATGACGATTTTAACTTTAATTCAGGTAATTGTGATGATTTTCATGACAATTCCTTCATTATATGCAATAATGATGATAATTATTATGATAATGACAATTTTAATGACAATAATAATGATAATAATTATAAAAACATAATTATAAGGATAATTTTGATAATTACTGCAATAATAGCAATCATCAACTCTATTCCAATAATTTTCAGATGGTTAGCCGAGGGA
>NC_091564.1:24240704-24277010 GCF_042767895.1 Penaeus vannamei | reverse complement strand
AAAATTCTAGCGTATTACATACTTTTGAGAAAAACGTCGAAAAAAAGCATTTTCGCTTTTTATTGGTAAACATTAGGATTTTAACATTAATTCGGGCAATTGTGATGATTTTCATGATAATTCCTTCATTATATGCAATAATGATGATAATTATGAAGATAATGACAATGATAATGTCAATAATAATGATAATAATGATAAAATCATAATTATAATGATAATTTTGATAATTACTGCAATGATAGCAATAATCAACTCTATTCTAATAATTTTAGAACTAATAATGACAGTAGAAATAATAATATCATCATCAATTTCTTTATAATTAATACTATTGTCATTTTTATTTCTAAAATTATCATTATTGTTATTATTATTATAAAAATATTTATGATGATGGAAATAGCTATAATAATTAGCATATTAATCATTATAACTGCAATTATGATGATAATGTTGATAATCATGATGATAATGACTCTAATGATAATAATACTGAGAATAATGACAGTAATGATAATAACGATAATGATTTTCCAGTCCATTTATAATGAAATAAAGGCCAAAAGTAATAAAAAAGTCGAAAAACCTTTTGAGAGAAATGTCGAAGAATTTTTTTTTCTTTTTTTATTGGTAATTATGAGGATTTTAACATTAATTCAGGTAATTGTGATGATTTTCATGATAATTCGTTAATTATATGCAATAATAATGATGATTATGATTATAATGACACTGATATTGACAATAATAATGATAATGATAAAATCATAATTATAAAGATAATTTTCATAATTACTGCAATAATAGCAATAATCAACTCTATTCCAATCATTTCCAGACTAATAATGACAATAGAAATAATATCTGTCATTATAATTATTACCATTGGCATTATTATTTCCAAAATTATCATTATTTTTATTATCATTATGAAAATAACTATGATGATTAAAATAGCTATAACAATTAGCATAATAATCATTATAATTACAGTAATGATGATAATAGTGATGATAATCATGATGATAATGACAATAATGACAATAATCATGAGAATAATGACTGTAATGATAATAATGATAATAATTATTATCCAGTCCATTTATAATGAAATAAAGGCCATTAGTAATAAAATCCCAAAAGCCGAAAAAACGGCAAAATCTAGCGTATTACAGCCTTTTCAGAGAAACGTCGAAAAACCCCTTTTTGCTTTTTATTGGTAATTATGAGGATTTTAACATTAATTCAGGTAATTGTGATGATTTTCATGATAATTCCTTCATTATATGCAATAATGATGATAATTATGGTGATAATGACAATGTTAATAACAATAATAATGATAATAATGATAAAAACAATTATAAGGATAATTTTGATAATTACTGCAATAATAGCAATAATCAACTCTATTCCAATAATTTTCAGCTGGTTAGCCGAGGGACAGCCACGGTCGAGAGGCCGTGGCTCCGAGCATACCGCAGATGGCGCCAAAAACCTGCTAACTTCTTTCCCCTCCCCCTTAGTTAGCCGAGAGGCTCCGTGTTCGCCATAGCGATGCTCCACGCCCCGTGGGAAAATGTGGTGAGGCGAGCCGCGCTCAAGGTCGCGGGGTATTCCCCGCGCCACGAGTCGCGGCCTTGCCTCGCCGCACGATCTCGCGAGGTGCGGCCGCGCCGTGAACACGCGAGTCTGCCGATGGCGCTGGGCCCCTCGAACCTTTTCCTCTTTCAACAAACACACTCCAATTATTACCTCAAGTTTACCCCGCAGGATGGGTGAAGCCCCGGCTCCTAAAATTCTTTTTCTCCTCCTTATCCTTCTCCTATCCCCACTCTTCCTTCCCCCCTCTTCTTTACGCACTTTATAGCTTATAGTGAGTTCAGCACTCATGATCTTCTAGTCGAGAAAGACACAGCAAGCAGCAACTAGGCTTACCCAGGCCTTAGCCGACGGCTCTCCCCGGCGATCTTCAGCACACCAGCCATACCTGTGGGCACTCACACCCACACACAAAAGCTCCTTAAAGAGATTATTAACACCAGCCTATGGCGGATACCAATCCATTGCCATAAGAGAAACGTCGAAAAAAAAAACTTTTCGCTTTTTATTGGTAATTATGAGGATTTTAACATTAATTCAGGTAATTGTGATGATTTCCATGATAATTCCTTCATTATATGCAATAATGATGATAATTATGATGATAATGACAATAATAATAATAAAATCATAATTATAATGATAATTTTGATAATTAGTGCAATAATAGCAATAATCAACTCTATTCCAATAATTTTTAGACTAATAGAGACAATAGAAATAATAATAACATCATTATCATTGTCATTATAATTATTAATATTGTCATTATTATTCCTAAAATTATCATTATTGCTATTATCATTATAAAAAAAAGTTATGATGATGAAAATAGCTATAATAATTAGCATAATAATCATTATAATTGCAATAATGATGATAATGATAATAATCATGATGATAATGACTATAATGATAATAATCATAAGAATAATGACAGTAATGATAATGATGATAATAATTATTATCCACTCCATTTATAATGAAATAAAGGCCATTAGTAATAGAATCCCAAAAGTCGAAAAAACGGCAAAATATAGCGGATTACATCCTCTTTAGAGAAACGTCGAAAAAAACCCTTTTCGCTTTTTATTGGTAATTATGAGGATTTTAACATTACTTCAGGTAATTGTGATGATTTTCATGATAATTCCTTCATTTTATGCAATAAGAATGATAAATATGATGATAATGACAATAATAATAATAAAATCATAATTATAATGATAATTTTGATAATTAGTGCAATAATAGCAATAATCAACTCTATTCCAATAATTTTTAGACTTAATGACAATAGAAATAATAATATCATTATCATTGTCATTATAATTATTACTATTGTCATTATTATTCCTAAAATTATCATTATTTCTATTATCATTATAAAAATAGTTATGATGATGAAAATAGCTATAATAATTAGCATAATAATCATTATGATTGCAATAATGATGATGATAATGATGATAATCATGATGATAATGACTATAATGATAATCATAAGAATAATGAGTCATGATAATAATTATTATCCAGTTCATTTATAATGAAATAAAGGCCAAAAGTAATAAAATCCCCAAAGATTGAAAAACGGCAAAATATAGCGTATTACAGTCTTTTCAGAGAAACGTTGAAAAAAAATGGTAATTATGAGAATTTTAACATTGATTCAGGTAATTGTGATGATTTTCATGATAATTCCTTCATTATATGCAATAATAATAATGATAATTATGATGATAATGACAATGATAATGACAATAATAATGATAATAATGATAAAATCAATATTATAGGGATAATTTTGATAATTACTGCAATAATAGCAATAATCAACTCTATTCCAATAATTTCCAGACTAATAATGACAATAGAAATAATATCATTATTGTCATTATAATTATTACCATTGTCATTATTATTTCTAAAATTATCATCATTTCTATTATCATTATGAAAATAGTTATGATTAAAATAGCTATAATAATTAGCATAATAATCATTATAACTGCAATAATGATGATAATAATGATGATAATCATGATGATAATGACTATAATGACAATAATCATAAGAATAATGACTGTAATGATAATAATGATGATAATTATTATCCAGTCCATTTATAATGAAATAAAGGCCATTAGTAATAAAATCCCAAAAGCCGAAAAAACGGCAAAATCTAGCGTATTACATTTTTTTGAGAGAAACGTCGAAAATAAAACCCTTTTCGCTTTTTATTGGTAATTATGAGGATTTTAACATTAATTCAGATAATTATGATGAGTTTCTTGATAATTCCTTCATTATATGCAATAATGATGATAATTATGATGATAATGACAATGTTAATGACAATAATAATGATAATAATGATAAAAACATAATTATAAGGATAATTTTGATAATTACTGCATTAATAGCAATAATCAACTCTATTACAATAATTTTCAGATGGTTAGCCGAGGGACAGCTCTGGAGCCACGGTCGAGAGGCCGTGGCTCCGAGCATACCGCAGATGGCGCCAAAAACCTGCTAACTTCTTTCCCCTCCCCCTCAGTTAGCCGAGAGGCTCCATGTTCGCCATAGCGATTCTCCACGCCCCGTGGGAAAATGTGGTGAGGCGAGCCGCGCTCAAGGTCGCGGGGTATTCCCCGCGCCACGAGTCGCGGCCCTGCCTCGCCGCACGATCTCGCGAGGTGCGGCCGCGCGGTGAACACGCGCGTCTGCCGATGGCGCTGGGCCCTTCGAACCTTTTCCTCTTTCAACAAACCCACTCCAATTATTACCTCAAGTTTACCCCGCAGGTTGGGTGAAGCCCCGGCTCCTCCTAAAATTCTTTTCCTCCTCCTTATCCTTCTCCTATCCCCACTCTTCCTTCACGATCCTCCAGCTGAGCAAAACACAGCAAGCAGCAACTAGGCCTACCCAGGCCTTAGCCGACGGCTCTCCCCGGCGATCTTCAGCACACCAGTCATACCTGTGGGCACTCACACCCACACACAAAAGCTCCTTAAAGAGATGATTAACACGAGCCTATGGCGGATACCAATCCATTGCCATAAGAGAAACGTCGAAAAAAAAAACTTTTTCGCTTTTTATTGGAAATTATGAGGATTTTAACATTAATTCAGGTAATTGTGATGATTTTCATGATTCCTTCATTATATGCAATAATGATGATAATTATGATGATAATGACAATAATAATAATAAAATCATAATTATAATGATAATTTTGATAATTAGTGCAATAATAGCAATAATCAACTCTATTCCAATAATTTTTAGACTAATAATGACAATAGAAATAATATCATTATCATTGTCATTATAATCATTACTATTATCATTATTCCTAAAATTATCATTATTGCTATCATCATTATAAAAATAGTTTTGATGATGAAAATAGCTATAATAATTAGCTTAATCATCATTATAATTGCAATAATGATGATAATGATAATCATGATGATAATGACTATAATGATAATAAATATAAGAATAATGACAGTCATGATAATAATTATTATCCAGTCCATTTATAATGAAATAAAGGCCAAAAGTAATAAAATCCCAGAAGTCGAAAAACGGCAAAATATAGCGTATTACAGTCTTCTGAGAGAAACGTCGATAAAAAAAGCCTTTTTCGCTTTTTTTTTTTTGGTAATTAAGACGATTTTAACATTAATTCAGGTAATTGTGATGATTTTCATTATAATTCCTTCATTATATGCAATAATAATAATTATGATAATTATGATGATAATGACAATGATAATGACAATAATAATAATAAAATCATAATTATAATGATAATTTTGATAATTAGTGCAATAATAGCAATAATCAACTCTATTCCAATAATTTTTAGACTAATAATGACAATAGAAATAATACTATCATTATCATTGTCATTATAATTATTACTATTGTCATTATTATTCCTAAAATTATCATTATTGCTATTATCATTATAAAAATAGTTATGATGATGAAAATAGCTATAATAATTAGCATAATAATCATTATAATTGCAATAATGATGATGATAATGATAATCATGATGATAATGACTATAATGATAATAATAAGAATAAGAATAATGACACTAATGATAATAATTATTATCCAGTCCATTTATAATGAAATAAAGGCCAAAAGTAATAAAATCCAAGAAGTCGAAAAACAGCAAAATATAGCGTATTACAGTCTTTTGAGAGAAACGTCGAAAAAAAACCTTTTCGCTTTTTATTGGTAATTATGAGGATTTTAACATTAATTCAGGTAATTGTGATGATTTTCATGTTAATTCCTGTATTATATACAATAATGATAATTATGATGTTAATGACAAGGATAATGACAATAATAATGATAATAATGATAAAATCATAATCATAATGATAATTTTGATAATTACTGCAATAATAGCAATAATAAACCCTATTCCAATAATTTTCAGACTAATAATGACAATATAAATAATAATATCATTATCATTGTCATTATAATCATTACTATTGTCATTATTATTTCTAAAATTATCATTATTGCTATTATCATTATTAATGTTAAAATCCTCATAATTACCATTAAAAAGCGAATTTTTTTTTTTACCTTTCTCTCAAAAGGCTGTAATACGCTCGATTTTGCCGTTTTTTTCGACTTCTGGGATTTTATTACTTTTGGCCCTAATTTCATTATAAATGGACTGAATTATGATTATTATCATCATTATTATCATTACTTTCATTATTTTTATGATTATTATCATTACAGTCATTATTATCATGATTATCATTATTATTATCTTCATTATTGGAGTTACGATAATTATTAAGCTAATTATTATTGCTATTTTCATCATTATAACTATTTTCATAATGATAATAGCAATAATGATAATTTTAGAAATAATAATGACAATAGCAATAATTATAATGAATATGATATTAATATTATTTTTATTTTCATTATTAGTATGAAAATTATTGGAATTGAGTTTATTATTGATATTATTACAGAAATTATCAAAATTATCATTATAATTATGATTTTATCATTATCATTATTGATGTCATTGTTATTATCATTATTATTGTTATTATCATCGTCATTTTCATCATTATTATCATCATTATTGTCAATAATAAAGGAATTATCATGAAAATCATCATAATTACCTGAATTAATGTTACAATCCTCATAATTAACATTAAAAAGCGAAAAAGGGTTTTTTTCAACGTTTCTCTCAAAAGGCTAGATTTTGCCATTTTTTCGACTTTGGGGATTTTATTTCTTTTGGCCGTTATTTCATTATAAATGGACTGAATAATAATTACTATCTTCATTATTATCATTACTGTCATTATTTTTATGATTATTATCATTATAATTATTATCATCATGATTATCATTATTATTATCATCATTATTGCATTTACAGCAATAATGATAATTTTAGAAATAATAATGACAATATTAATATTTATAATGACAATGATAATGATATTATTATTTCTATTGTCATTATTAGTCTGAAAATTATTGGAATAAAGTTTATTATTGTTATTATTGCAGTAATTATCAATATAATTATGATTTTATCATTATCATTATTATTCCCATTATCATTGTCATTTTCATCATAATTATCATTATTGCATATAATGAAGGAATTATCACGAAAATCATCACAATTACCTGAATTAATGCTAAAATCCTCATAATTACCAATAAAAAGCGAAAGGGATTTTTATCGACGTTTTTCTGAAAAGGCTGTAATACTCTCGATTTTGCCGTTTTTTCTACTTTTGGGATACTATTACTTTTGGCCTTCATTTCGTTATAAATGAACTGGATAATAATTATTATCATCATTATTATCATTACTGTCATTATTGTTATGATTATTATCATTATAGTCATTACCATCATGATTATCATTATTATCATCTTTATTGCAGTTATAATAATAATTATGCTAATTATTATAGCTATTTTCATCATCATAAGTATCTTTATAATGATAATAGCAATAAGGATAATTTTAGAAATAATAATGACAATAGTATTAATTAGAAAGACAATGATAATGATGTTATTAATATTTCTACTGTCATTATTAGTCTGAAAATTATTGGAATAAAGTTGATTATTGCTATTATTGCAGTAATTATCAAAATTATCATTATAATTATGATTTTATCATTATTATCATTATTATTGTCATTATCATTGTCATTATCATCATAATTATCATCATGATAGCATATAGTGAAGTTGTCATAAAAATCCTTACAATTACCTGAATAAATGTTAAAATCCTCATAATGACCAATAAAAAGCGAAAAGTTTTTTTTTTCGACGTTTATCTCAAAAGGCTGTACTACGCTAGATTTTGCCGTTTTTTCGACTTCTGGGATTTTATAAATGGACTGGATAATAATTATTATCATTATTATCATTACTCTCATTATTCTTATTACTATTATCATTATAGTCATTATCATAATGATTATCATCAGTATTATCATCGTTATTGCAGTTATAATGATTATTATGCTAATTATTATAGCTATTTTCATCATCATGACTATTTTTATAATGATAATAGCAATAATGATAATTCTAGAAATAATAATAATAATAGTAATAATTATAATGACAATGATAATGATGTTTTTATTATTTCTATTGTCATTATTAATCTGAAAATTATTGATGGTATCATCGTGAACGTGACGAGCCTCGGGGGCCGAGAGCTCAGGGTCCTTTTTGTCTTTTTTGGTGTGCATGTCTGGTGGTGAGGTATGTTTGCGTTTGTTGTCAGAAGTATCTGGTGTAGTTTTCTTTTGTGCAGTTTCTTTATGTATTCGTTGTGGTAGTGGCTGTGGGAGTCCGTGTGAGTGAGAGGTAGAGGGCTGTGTGGATGTCATGGTCGCCTCTGTGACCTCGGTGTGAGTGTTTGTTTGTGTGTGAAATTAAGGTATGTAACAGGTTTTGGTCTTCGAAGATTTCCTCAGGAATCACAATGCTGGGGAAACCGTTTCTTTGTAGCATGATAGGGACTATGTTTGCGAGTTTCTTGGCGTTGTATTTAGCAGCTATTAAAGCTACGTGTAGTATTGCTTGTATTTTAGGGTTGTTGTTTGGTGTGAAGGTGTTTGTTTGGGGGAAGTGTGCAGGCGGCAGAGTGGTTCCTGAGGGAATTGTGTTTGGTTGTCTTGTGGTAGGTGTGCTTGTTTGTAAGGGTTGGGTGACTGTTGCGTATGTTATGTTTTTGTTTTGTTTGAGTGTTTGTCTTTTAGTCTTGATTATTTCTTTGCGTGTAGGGCAATACCCGCTGACAGCGACGTGCTGACCCCCACAATTGCAGTATTTGATGTCCTTGCTGCAGGTGGAAAAGAAGTGACTTGGGTCACCACAGCGGTTGCAACGCTGCTCGTGTGTGCAGGTGTGTCTCAGGTGATTGTAACGGTAGCATTTAAGGCACTGATCGACCTGAACAAAGCACTCGGCTTCTACATTGTAGGTGGGGACGGATGTGTTAAAAAGCACGATCTCACGGGAGAGAAGCTTCTGTGCTTCCTCGGGGGCTAAGCAGCGAGTCTTAAGGATTCGCGACTCTGATGGTTTGTAAACATCCACCATAGTGACATCGTTCATGGTGCTGACTTCCTCCTGGATGGCTTGGCACGATCGTGGCAGGATTGTCTTGTCGATCTTTTTAGCCACGACCGTGCACTTAGCCTTCGTTTCCGGGGAGGGGAGAGGTTTTAAACCATGATCAGCGTGTTTTCTCTGGCCAGTAGTCGAAAGGAAATGGGTCAGCTGTTCTTGCTTAGCAACAACTTTGTAGCCGTTATGCACTTTGAAGCAGTGCGTGACAGCAACTTCTGTGATGGAGGACGAAAAAAAACCGTTTTCGCTTTTAAATGGTAATTATAAGGATTTTAACATTAATAATGATAATAACAACAATGATAATAATAATAATTACAATTGCTATTATTGCAGTAATTATCAAAATTATCATTATAATTATGATTTTATCATTATCATTATTATTGTCTTTATCATCATAATTATCATCATTATTGCATATAATGAAAGGATTATCATGAAAATTAATGTTAAGATCCTCATAATTACCAATAAAAAGCGAAGTTTTTTTCCATGTTTCTCTCAAAAGGCTGTAATACGCTAGATTTTGCCGTTTTTCGACTTTTGGGATTTTATTACTTTTGGCCTTTATTTCATTATAAATGGACTGGATAATGATTATTATCATTATCATTGCTGTCATTATTCTTATGATTATTGTCACTATAGTCATTATCATGATTATCATCATCATCATTACTACAGTTATAATGATTATTATACTAATTATTATAGCTATATTCAACATCATAACTATTTTTATAATGATAAGAGCAATAATGATAATTTTAGAAATAATAACGACAATAATAATAATTATAATGACAATGATAATGATATTATTATTTCTATTTCCATTATTAGTCTGAAAATTATTGGAATAGAGTTGATAATTGCTATTATTGAAGTAATTATGAAAATTATCATTATATTTATCATTTTATCATTATCATCATTAAGAATGTCATTATTATTGTCATTATCATTGTCCGTATTATCATAATTATCATTTTTGCATATAATGAAGGAAGTATCATGAAAATCATCACAATTACCTGAATTAATCTTAAAATCCTCATAATTACCAATAAAAAGTTAAATGGGTATTTTTCGACGATTCTCTGAAAAGGTTGTAATACGCTAGATTTTGCCGTTTTTTTCGACTTTTGGGATTTTATTACTTTTGGCCTTTATTTCATTATAAATGGACTGGATAATAATTATTATCATCATTATTATCATTACTGTCATTATTCTTATGATTATTATATTCATTATAGTCATTATCATCATGATTATCATTATCATCATTATTGCAGTTATGATAATTATTATGCTAATCATTATATCTATTTTCATCATAACTATTTTTATAATGATAATAGCATTTAGAAATAATAATGACAATGATAATGATATTATTTCTATTGTCATTATTAGTCTGAAAATTATTGGGATAGAGTTGATTATTGCTATTATTGCTGAAATTATCAAAATTATCATTATAATTATGATTTTATTATTATCATTATTATTGTAATTATCATTGTCATTATCATCATAATTATCATTATTGCAAATAATGAAGGAATTATCATGAAAATCATCACAATTACCTGAATTAATGTTAAAATCCTCATAATTACTAATAAAAAGCGAAAAGGTTTTTTACGATGTTTATTCTCAAAAGGCTGTAATTCCCTAGATTTTGCCGTTTTTTCGAAGTTTGGGATTTTATTACTTTTGGCCTTTATTTCATTATATATGGCCTGGATAATAATCATCATCATTATTATCATTACTGTCATTATTCTTATGATTATTATCATTATAGTCATTATTATCATGATCATCATAATTATCATCATTATTGCAGTTATAATGATTATTATGCTAATTATTATAGCTTTTTTCATCATCATAACTATTTATATAATGATGATAGGAATAATGATAATTTTGGAAATAATAATGACAATAGTAATAATTATAATGATAATGATAATGATGTTATTATTATTTCTATTGTCATTATTGGTCTGAAAATTATTGGAATAGAGTTGATTATTGCTATTATTGCAGTAATTATCAAAATTATCCTTATAATTATGATTTTATCATTATCATCATTAGTATTGTCATTATCATTGTCATTATCATCACAATTATCCTCATTATTGCATAAAATGACGGAATTATCATGAAAATCATCACAATTACCTGAATTAATGTTAAAATCGTCATAATTACCCAAAAAACGTTTCTCTCAAAAGACTGTAATACGCTATATTTTGCTATTTTTTCGACTTCTGGGATTTTAATACATTTGGCCTTTATTTCATTATAAATGGACTGGATAATAATTTTTATCATTACTGTCATTATTCTTATGATTATTATCATTATAGTCATTATTCTTATGATTATTATCATTATAGTCATTATTCTTATGATTATTATCATTATAGTCATTATTCTTATGATTATTATCATTATAGTCATTATTCTTATGATTATTATCATTATAGTCAATATCATCATGATTATCATCATTATCATCATCATTATTGCAATTATAATTATTATTATACTCATTATCATAGCTATTTTCATCATCATAACTATTTTTATAATGATAATAGCAATAATAATAATTTTAGGAATAATAATGACAATAGTAATAATTATAATGGCAATGATGTTATTATTATTTCTATTGTCATTATTAGTCGAAAAATTATTGGAATAGAGTTGATTATTGCTATTATTGCACTAATTATCAAAATTATCATTATTATTATGATATTATTATTATTGTCAGAAAAGTTTTTTTTCGACGTTTCTCTTATGGCAATGGATTGGTATCCGCCATAGGTTTGCGTTTATCATCTCTTTAAGGAGCTTTTGTGTGAGGGTGTGAGTGCCCACAGGTATGGCTGGTGTGCTGAAGATCGCCGGGGAGAGCCGTCGGCTAAGGCCTGGGAAGGCCTAGTTGCTGCTTGCTGTGTCTTGCTCGGCTGGAGTGAGTGCTGAACTCACTATAAGCTATAAAGTGTGTAAAGAAGACGGGGAAGGAAGAGTGGGGATAGGAGAAGGATAAGGAGGAGGAATAGAATTTTAGAAGGAGCCGGGGCTTCACCCAACCTGCGGGGTAAACTTGAGGTAATGATTGGAGTGGGTTTGTTGAAAGAGGAAAAGGTTCGAAGGGCCCAGCGCCATCGGTAGACTCGAGTGTTCACCGCGCGGCCGCACCTCGCGAGATCGTGCGGCGAGGCAAGGCCGCGACTCGTGGCGCGGGGAATACCCCGCGACCTTGAGCGCGGCTCGCCTCACCACATTTTCCCACGGGGCGTGGAGCATCGCTATGGCGAACACGGAGCCTCTCGGCTAACTATTGGGGGGGGGGGGGGGAGAAGTTAGCAGGTTTTTGGCGCCATCTGCGGTATGCTCGGAGCCACGGCCTCTCGACCGTGGCTGTCCCTCGGCTAACCATCTGAAAATTATTGGAATAGAGTTGATTATTGCTATTATTGCAGTAATTATCAAAATTATCCTTATAATTATGTTTTTATCATTATTATCATTATTATTGTCATTAACATTGTCATTATCATCATAATTATCATCATTATTGCATATAATGAAGGAATTATCATGAAAATCATCACAATTACCTGAATTAATGTTAAAATCCTCATAATTACCAATAAAAAGCGAAAAGGGTTTTTTTCGACGTTTCTCTGAAAAGGATGTAATACGCTAGATTTTGCTGTTTTTTTTCGACTTCTGGGATTTTATTACTAATGGCCTTTATTTCATTATAAATGGACTGGATAATTATTATCATCATTATCATTACTGTCATTATTATGATTATTGTCATTATAGTCATTATCATCATGATTATCATCATCATTACTACAGTTATAATGATTATTATACTAATTATTATAGCTATTTTCAACATCATAACTATTTTTATAATGATAATAACAATAATGATAATTTTAAAAATAATAACGACAATAATAATAATTATAATGACAATGATAATGATGTTATTAGTAATTATGAAAATTATCATTATAATTATCATTTTATCATTATCAGCATTAAGAATGTCATTATTATTGTCATAATCATTGTCCTTATCATAATTATTATTTTTGCATATAATGAAGGAATTATCATGAAAATCATCACAATTACCTGAATTAATGTTAAAATCCTCATAATTACCAATAAAAAGCGAAGCTTTTTTTCGACGATTCTCTGAAAAGGCTGTAATACGCTAGATTTTGCCGTTTTTTCGACTTTTGGGATTTTATTACTTTTGGCCTTTATTTCATTATAAATGGACTGGATAATAATTATTATCATTATTATTACTGTCATTATTCTTATGATTATTATATTCATTATAGTCATTATCATCATGGTTATCATCATTATTATCATCATTATTGCAGTTATAATAATTATTATGCTAATCATTATAGCTATTTTCATCATCATAACTATTTTTATAATGATAATAGCAATAATGATAATTTTAGAAATAATAATGACAATGATAATGATATTATTTCTATTGTCATTATTAGTCTGAGAATTATTGGGATAGAGTTCATCATTGCTATTATTGCTGTAATTATGAAAATTATCATTATAATTATGGTTTTATCATTATCATCATTATTGTCATTATCATTGTCATTATCATCATAATGATCATCATTATTGCAAATAATGAAGGAATTATCATGAAATTCATCACAATTACCTGAATTAATGTTAAAATCCTCATAATTACCAATAAAAAGCGAAAAGGGTTTTTTTCGACGTTTTTTCTCAAAAGGCTGTAATTCGCTAGATTTTTCCGTTTTTTCGACGTCTGGGATTTTATTACATTTGGCCTTTATTTCATTAAAAATAACCTGGATAATAATTATCATCATTATTATTATTACTGTCATTATTCTTATGATTATTATCATCATAGTCATTATCATCATGATTATCATTATTATCATCATTATTGCAGTTATTGATCATTATGCTAATTATTATAACTATTTTCATCACCATAACTATTTTTATAATGATGATAGGAATAATGATAATTTTGGAAATAATAATGACAATAGTAATAATTATAATGATAATGATAATGATGTTATTATTATTATTGGTCTGAAAATTATTGGAATAGAGTTGATATTTGCTATTATTGCAGTAATTATCAAAATCATAATGATATTATTATTTCTATTGTCATTATTTGTGTGACAATTATTGCTATTATTTAAGAAATTACCAAAATTATCCTTATAATTATGATTTTATCATTATTATCATTATTCATGTCATTGCCATTGTCATTATCATCATAATTATCATCATTATTGCATATAATGAAGGAATTATCATAAAAATCCTCACAATTTCCTGAATTAAAGTTAAAATACTCATAATTACCAACAAAGAGCGAAAAGGTTTTTTTTTTTCGACGTTTGTCTCAAAAGGCTAGATTTTGCCGTAATACGCTAGATTTTGCCGTTTTTTCGACTTTTGGGATTTGATTACTTTTGGCCTTTATTTCAGTATAAATGGACTGGATAATAATTATTATCATTATTATCATTACTGTCATTATTCTTATGATTATTATCATTATTGTTATTACCATCATGATTATCATCATTATTATCATTATTGCAGTCATAATGATTATTATGCTAATTATTATAGCTATTTTCATCATCATAACTATATTTATAATGATAATGGCAATAATGATAATTTTAGAAATAATAATGATAATAGTATTAATTATAATGACAATGATAATGATGTTATTATTATTTCTATTGTCATAAAATTATTGGAATAGAATTTATTATTGCTATTGTTGCAGTAATTATCAAAATTATCATTATAATTATGATTTTATCATTATTATAATTATTATTGTTATTATCATTGTCCTTATCATCATAATTATCATCATTATTGCATATAATGAAGGAATTGTCATGAAAACCATCACAATTACCTGAATTAATGTTAAAATCCTCATAATTACCAATAAAAAGCTAAAAGTTTTTTTTAGACGTTTCTCTCAAAAGGTTGTAATACCCTAGATTTTGTCGTTTTTCGACTTTTGGGATTTTATTACTTTTGGCCTTTATTTAATTATAAATGGACTGGATAATAATTATTATCATCATTACTATCATCACTGTCATTATTCTTATGATTATTGTCATTTTAGTCATTCTCATGAGTATCATCATGATTATCATTATTGCAGTTATAATGATTATTATGCTAATTATTATAGCTATTTTCATCATTATAACTATTTTTATAATGATGATAGCAATAATGATAATTTTAGAAATAATAATGACAATAGTAATAATTATAATGACAATGATAATGATGTTATTATTTATATTGTCATTATTAGTCTGAAAATTATTGGAATAGAGTTCATTATTGCTATTATTGCAGTAATTATGAAAATTATCCTTATAATTATGATTTAATCATTATTATTGTCTTTATCATTGTCATTATCAACTAGATTATTATCATTATAGTATATAATGAAGGAATTATCATGAAAATCACCGCAATTACCTGAATTAATGTTAAAATCCTCATAATTACCAATAAAAAGCGAAAAGGTTTTTTTTCGACGTTTCTCTCAAAAGGTTGTAATACGCTAGATTTTGCCGTTTTTCGACTTTTGGGATTTTATTACTTTGGGACTTTATTTCATTATAAATGGACTGGATAATAATTATTATCATTACTGTCGTTATTCCTATGATTATTATTATAGTCATTATCAACATGATTATCATTATTATCATCATTATTTTAATTATAATGATTATTTTGTTAATTCTTATAGCTATTTAAATCATCATAACTGTTTTCATATTGATAATAGAAATAATGATAATTTTAGAAACATAAATGACAATGATAATGATGTTATTCTTATATTAGTTATGATGAAAATAGCTATAATAATTAGCATAATAATCATTATAACTGCAATAATGATAATAATGATGAAAATCATGATGATAATCATAGTAATAATGACATAAATGATAATAATCATAAGAATAATGGTAGTAATGATAATGATGATAATAATTATTATCCAGTCCATTTATAATGAAACAAAGGCCTAAAGTAATAAAATCTCAGAAGTGGAAAAAACGACAAAATCTAGCGTATTACAGGCTTTTGAGAGAAACGTCGAAAAAAACCCTTTTCGCTTTTATTGGTAATTATGAGGATTTTAACATTAATTCAGGGAATTGTGATGATTTTCATGATAATTCCTTCATTATATGCAATAATGATGATAATTATGATGATAATGACAATGATGATGACAATAATAATGATAACAATGACAAATTCATAATTATAATGTTAATTTTGATAATTACAGCAATAATAGCAATAATCAACTCTATTCCAATAATTTTCAGACAAATAATGACAATAGAAATAATAATATCATTATCTTTGTCATTATAATTATTACTGTCATTATTACTTCTAAAATTATTATTATTGCTATTATCATTATAAAATCATAATAACTGCAATAATGTTGATAATAATGATTATCATGATGATAATGACTATAATGATAAACATAAGAATAATGACAGTAATGATAATGATGATAATAATTATTATCCAGTCAATTTATAATGAAGTAAAGACCAAAAGTAAATAAATCCGAAAAGTCGAAAAAATGACAAATTCTAGCGTATTACAGCCTTTTGAAAGTAACTTCGAAAAAAAATCGTTTTCACTTTTTATTGGTAATTATGAGGATTTTAACATTAATTCAGGTAATTGTGATGATTTTCATGATAATTCCTTCATTATATGCAATAATGATGATAATTATGATGATAATGACAATGATAATGAAAATAATAATGATAATAAGGATAAAATCATAATTATAATGATAATTTTGATAATTACTACAATGATTGCAATAATCGAGTCTATTCCAATAATTTTCAAATAATGACAATAGAAATAATAATAACATCATTATCATTGTCATTATAATTATTACTATTGTCATTATTTCCAAAATTATCATTATTGCTATTATCATTATAAAATCATTATAACTTCAATAATGATGATAATGATAATCATGTTGATAATGACTATAATGATTATAATCATAAGAATAATGACAGTAATGATAATAATGATGATATTTATTATCCAGTCCATTTATAATGAAATAAAGGGCAAATGTAATAAAATCCCACAAGTCGAAATAAATGGCAAAATCTAGAGTATTACAGCCTTGTGAGAGAAACGTCGAAAAAAGCCCTTTTCGCTTTTTATTGGTAATTATGAGGATTTTAATTCAGGTAATTGTAATGATTTTCATGATAATTCCTTCATTATATGCAAAAATGATGATAATGATAATGACAAAGATAATGACAATAATAATGATAATAATGATAAAATCATAATTATAAAGATAATTTTGATAATTACTACAAAAATAACAATAATCAACTCTATTCCAATAATTTTCAGACTAATAATGACATTAGAAATGTTTATAACATCATTATCATTGCCATTATAATTATTACTATTGTCATTATCATTTCTAAAATTATCATTATTGCTATTATTATTATAAAAATTATTATGATGATGAAAATAGCTATAATAATTAGCATAATAATCATTATAACTGGAATAATAATGATAATATTGATGATAATCATGATTATAATGACTATAATGATCATAATTATAAGAATAATGACAGTAAAGATAATAGTGATGATAATGATAATTTTGTTAATTACTGCAATAATAGGAATAATCAACTTTATTCCAATAATTTTGACTAATAATGACAATATTATAAAAATAGTTATGATGATGATAATAGCTATAATAATTAGCATTATATTCATTAGAACTGCAATAATGATGATAATAATGATGATAATAATCATTATCGAGTCAATATATAATGAAATCAAGGGACAAAAGTAATAAAATCCCAAAAGTCGAAAAAACGGCAAAATCTAGCGTATTGGTAATTATAAGGAATTTAACATTAATTTAGGTAATTGTGATAATTATCATGATAATCCCTTCATTATATGCAATGATGATGATAATTTTGATGATAATGACAATAATAATGATAATAATGATGAAATCACAATTATAATGATAATTATAATGCTAATTATTATAGCTATTTTCATTTCATTTTTATAATGATAATAGCAATAATGATAATTTTAGAAATAATGACAATAGGGATAATTATAATGACAATGATAATGATATTATTATTTCTATTGTCATTATTAGTCTGAAATTTTTTGGAATAGAGTTGATTATTGCTATTATTGCAGTAATTATCAAAATTATCATTAGAATTATGATTTTATCATCATTATCGTTATTATATTCATTATCATTGTCATTATCATCATTGGAGAAATGAAGGAATTATCATGAAAATCATGACAATTACCTGAATTGTTAAATTCCTCATTATTAACAAAAAAAGCGAAAAGGTTTTTTTTCGAGGTTTTTCTGAAAATGGCTGTAATACGCTAGATTTTGCCGTTTTTTCGACTTTATGGATTTTATTACTTTTAGCCTTTATTTCATTATAAATGGACTGGATAATAATTATTATCATAATTATTATCATTACTGTCATTATTATTATGATTATTATCATTATAGTCATTATCATCATGATTATCATCATTATTATCATCATTATTGCAGTTATAATAATTATTATAGCTATTTTCATCATCATAACTATTTTTATAATAATAATAGCAATAATGATAATTTTAGAAATAATAATGACAATAGTAATAATTATAATGACAATAATAATGATATTATTATTTCTATTGTCATTATTAGTCTGAAATGATTGGAATAGAGTTGATTACTGCTATTATTGCAGTAATTATCAAAATCATCATTATTATTCTGATTTTATTATTTTTATTATTATTGTCATTATTATTGTCATCATAATTATCATTACTGCATTACAATTATAACGATAATTTTGATAATGAATGCAATAGTAGCAATAATCAACTCTATTCCAATAATTTTCAGACGAATAATGACATTAGAAATAATAACATCATTAGCATTGTCGTTATTATTTCTAAAATTATCCTTATGGCTATTATCATTATAAAAATAGTTATGATGATGAAAATGGCGATAATAATTAGCATAATAATCATTATAGCAGCAATAATGATGATAACCATGATGATAATGACTATAATGATAATAATCATAAGAATAATGACAATAATGATAATAAATATGATTCGAATTATTATCCAGTTATAATGAAATAAAGGCCAAAAGTAATAAAATCCCAAAAGTCGAAAAAACGGCAAAATCGAGCGTATTACAGCCTTTTGAGAGTAACGTCGAAAAAAACCATTTTCACTTTTAATTGGTAATTATGAGGATTTTAACATTAATTCAGGTAATTGTGATTATCTTCATGATAATTCCTTCATTATATGCAATAATGATGATAATTATGATGATAATGACAATGATAATGACAATAAAAATGATAATAATGATAAGATCATAATTATAATGATAATTTTGATAATTACTGCAATAATAGCAATAATAAACTCTATTCCAATAATTTTTAGACTAATAATGGCAATAGAAGTAGTAATAACATCATTATCATTGCCATTATGATTATTACTATTGTCATTATTATTTCTAAAATTAATAATATTACTATCATTATAAAAATAGTTATGATAATTAAAATAGCTATAATGATTAGCACAATAATCATTATAACTGCAATAATGATGATAATAATAATGATAATCATGATGATAATGACTATATTGATAATAATCATAAGAATAATGACAGTAATGATAATGATGATTATTATACAGTCAACTTATAATGAAATAAAGGCCAACAGTAATAAAATCCCAAAAGTCGATAAAACCTTTTCGCTTTTTTATCGGTAATTATGAGTATTTTAACATTAATTCAGGTAATTGTGATGATTTTCATGATAATTCCTTCATTATATGGAATAATGATGATAATTATGAATTTATGATGATAATGACAATGACAATGACAATAATAATGATAATAATGGTAAAATCATAATTATAATGATAATTTTGATAATTACTGCAATAATAGCAATAATCAACTCTATTCCTATAATTTTCAGACTAATAATGACAATAGAAATAATAATAACATCATTATTATTGTCATTATAATTATTACTATTGTCATTATTATTTCTAAAATTATCAATATTGCTATTATCATTATAAAAATAGTTATAATGATGAAAATAGCTATAATAATTAGCATAATAATAATTATAACTGCAATAATGATGATGATAATGATGATAATCATGATGATAATGACTATAATGATAAGAATCATAAGAATAATGACAGTAATGATAATAATGAGGATAATAATTCTTATCCAGTCCATTTATAATGAAATAATGGCCAAAAGTAAAAAAAATCCCAAAAGTCGAAAAAAAAACTTTTCGCTTTTTTATTGGTAATTATGAGGATTTTAACATTAATTCAGGTAATTGTGATAATTTTCATGATAATTCATTCATTATATGCAATAATGATAATAATTATGATGATAATAACAATGATAATGACAATAATAATGATAATAATGATAAAATCATAATTATAATGATAATTTTGATAATTACTTCAATAATAGCAATAATCAACTCTATTCCAATAATTTTCAGACTAATAATGACAATAGAAATAATAATAACATCATTATCATTGTCATTATAATTATTACTATTGTCATTATTATTTCTATAGTTTTCATTATTGCTATTATCATTATAAAAAATAGTTATGATGATGAAAATAGCTATAATAATTGGATAATAATCATCATAACTGCAATAATGATGATAATCATGATGATAATGACTATAATGATAATAATCATAAGAATAATGAAAGTAATGATAATAATTAGGATAATAATTATTATCCAGTCCATTTATAATGAAATAAAGGCGAAAAGTAATAAAGTCCCAAAAGTCGAAAAAACAGCAAAATCTTGCGTATTACCGCCTTTTGAGAGTGTAGCCGACCCCCGCAACCTGTAGCGTAGCATACTTCCCCCAGGTTGGGTCCACAGCCTGTCCTCGCGCCCTCACCATTAGCAGCTTCTCGACGACGCATACCGAGACCTGATTGGTTGACCACGGACAGTTCAGTTCAGTTCAGTCAGTCATGCTTCGCCCGGGCCTTTTCTCTGGAGTGGCCCGGCCTGTGTTAACTATTTCTAGTTAGCTCAGATGTTTTCTTTGAAGTGCATGCTTATCGCGGTGGCTGGATTGCAAGCAAGTGATCCAGCTGCCACGGGGTAAGCATGTTGCACACCCTTTTTACCAGCCCGGCGGCTGTGGTGGGTGGTCCCTGCCTCAGAAATTGTGTGCGTACACAATTCTGCAAGTAATATAACAGGGTGGCGTTAGGCTCTCCGCAGTGTTTGCATAACCTCGCAGTCTCATTGTCAATAATTTGCCTAGTGTTAGTCTGAATAGTATGACTTCGGTACCTCTTTTTGTGTTTGGGGGAAGGGCCAGTGGCTCATAGCCTGAAGCATCTGAGTACCACTTGGCAGCGAGCGATTTTGTGATGTTTTCTCTATGTGCTCCACGGAGGACCACACGCATTGCAGCTCTGGTATCTTGGCTTAGTCCCCTTCGGCTGGGTTTAACGATCATGGAGGATGGGGGCATACCCCTGCCCTTTTCGGCTAGTTTATCAGCAAGCTCGTTCCCTTGCATGCCTATGTGGCTTGGGACCCAGTTTATGATGATTCTTCTACCTTGACTAAGAATTCTTTGGGCTGTTTAACACTGTTGTCAAGAGGTAGATGTTATCTAGGGGCATGCTATGCTGTAAGCTGTCAATAGTTGCTCTTGAATCTGTATGAATGACAACGTGTCCTCCCCTCAGGGACGCGTGTGTCACTCCTTCCATGATCGCAACCGTTTCAGCCTGAAGCGTTGAGGCATTGTCAGTGACCCTAATGGATGCTGTGGTATCCTTTGTTGCAAAGCCAGAGCCTGCAGTATGGTTTATTGGATCCACGGATCCGTCCGTGTTGCATGTTATACTACCCGGCGGAGTTATTTGATCAATGGCCCTTTGTGCTTGTGCCTTTAGGCTAGGCATGGAATATTGATCTTTTCTCATTGTGAGATTTAGAATTGAGAATTCGATCATTTCGTTTGCCCACGGCGGGGGTTCTTTGTAATCAGGGTGAGGGGAGTCCATACCCTTGGCAAGCAATGAATCTTTTAGCTGAAAGCGTATCAAAACTCTGGTTGTATGTGTGAGCCAGGAATTGTCCGCAAACAACTGGTAATCTTGTTGTAGGCGTCTGAGAACTCTTTGTCTTAGATAGGAGTTTGTGGGTGCCTGCAGGACCTTGGAAAGGAACTGTGCTGCCATTAGATCTATTCTAGTGTCCATGGACGGTAAATCAGCTTCCATGAGGAGGTTGATGACCTTTGTCCACTTAGGTGCACTTAAAATTATCCTGGCTGCTTCGTTTGTTTCCAGTTTTTCTTTTAATGTGCTGGAAGCAATGAGGGCGACAGATGCATAGTCAATACTACGACGGACAGCATGTACATAGAATGATCTTAGTACTTTGTGTCCTGCTCCTATGTGTCTCCCTGTCATGACTTTCATGACTGACAGTCTTTCCTTGGTTCTGTCAAGCAGGTATTGGATCTCCTTTTTGAAAGTGTGTGTCCTATCCATACACCAAGGTATAGATAGTCCTTCACCCATTCCAGATCCATACCCTGTATAGTGAGTTTTTTGTTTCTGACATTGGTTCTCAGAGCCATTGCTTTGGATTTTGCTGCTGATATTTTTAGACCCGTCCTACCACACTCTTCAGACACCAGGTTCAAACAACGCTGAGCTCTAGTAAGGCAGTGATTGCCAGAGGCTATGATTGCCAAGTCATCTGCATAAGAGATGATCTTGCATCCCTCTGGCAGGTGAATGTCGAGTATGTTGGACATGAGGGTATTATACAGGGCTGGACTAAGAACCCCTCCCTGAGGAGTTCCATTTTCAAGTGGCATGTACTGTGAGAGGTGGCCTTGAAATCTGACATTTGCTGATCTATTTTTAAAATAGTCAGCTATCCAGGCCAAGAGTCTGCCTTTGACTCCTTTGTGGATTAGGGTCTCTTGAATGGCAAGCGGATTTGCCAGTTCAAAAGCCTTCTCCAGGTCAAGGAAGACAACCACGGCAGGCGAGGTGCAGATTGTGCTTAAGAGTGTGGAAATGCTATGAGCAGTGCTCTTACCCCTTGTGAACCCGTGCAGGTGTTCATGGGGGGGACCCGTTTTCCATTGGAGCCTGTTGAGTACCATCTCAGCTGTTTTACCCAGGCAGCTGAGAAGAGAGATGGGACGGTACTTGCCAGAGTCCTTTGGTTTTGGGATGGGAACTATTGTGGCTTGTTTCCAGCTCTGAGGCACCGTGGCTGTTTGCCAGGATTTGTTGATAACCTGCAAGAATGCAAGTTCTCCTGCAAGGCTTAGATGCGAAATGATGGGGTGAGAGATCCCATCAGATCCCGGTGCTGACCCAGAACTGGATTTGTATGATTTTCTTAGTTTCCTAAGAGAAAACAAGGCATCCGTTTCATCAGCTTCGAGTGCCTTGTCTCTTATGAAAGGAAGTCTTTCTGGATTTAAGTTTTGTTGTTTTTCTCTCATCATTGGAGGCAGATTGTTGGTGCTGGTTCTGGCAGAGAACTCAAGCACCAATCTGTTAGCCTCTGATTGTGGGTCATGATGAGTGCATTTCGGGGCTTGGCGGCTTGTCGCTTGCCTGACCCGTTTCTACAACTCTGTAAGGCTGGTCTGGTGCCCAAAAGTTTGACACCATTCCAGCCATTTTTCCTGCCTTACTCTGTTGGCAGTTTCCTTGGCATCCACGACAACTTCCTTCAACAGGGCCAGATTGTCGGGAGATCTTTGCCGTCGGAAGTTTTTCTACACATATTAACCCTGTGGTTGACCTTTTTGATCTCGACATTATAGTACCAGGCGTCTTTGTGAGTTCTGGACCATGGGCGAGTTTTGGGGATGGTTTGTGAGGCTGCCTGGTTTATGGCCTGGATTAGCCTTGCCTCTAGCACATCCACATTTTCATTATTGTTATTGGGTTCATTGTCTTTCAGATATCGAGCCAAGCCTTCCTGGAAGGCAAACCAGTTGGTCTTGTCTGTTTTCCATTTAGGAATGTGATGTGGTCTTTGGGCTGGACCTGCATCCATTAGTGTGATGATTATGCCGTAGTGATCACTAGTGACCGTATCATCGACACACCACCGAATTCTCTCTGCCATTGTTGCAGTGGCAAAGGTGAGGTCTAGGACCCCTCCCTTCACATGCGTTGGTTCTTTGGTGTTGAGAAGAACGATCTCAGGGAATGTCTCAAGCACTTCTGCTATGTGAATGCCTGCCGCGTTCGGCCTTTTGCGGGGATTCAGCATGGCTATGTGTGCATTGAAGTCTCCCCCTATGATCACTCGGTCTTGTGCTGCAGTAGCACAGACCTGGTTCAGATCTAAGCTCTCACACAGTGGTTTGCTATAAATATTATATATTTTTATAGGGCCCCCAGGTAGCTGAATCTCAACAGCAAGAGATTCAACACCATCTCCACAGTGCGGCGGGTTGGCTATTAAGGAGCACGGGATAGCTTCTTTTACCAGGGTCATCAGGCCTCTAGCACCATCCAGGTTTGGAGTGGTGAAGGCATGATATCCAGAGAGGCACACGGATCCCATAGTTAGTGTCTCCTGGAGCATGACGACGTCAATGCTCCTTGCTCGCACAACCGACTGGAGAAAGGGGTTCTTGCTTTTATAGCTACAGATATTCCACGGCAGAATGCTTAGATTGTGTGCCATGATGGTTACTCAGAGTCACTTGCTTCAGCTTCAGATGCCCCAGTGCTGGTGGCATCAGATAAATACAGATCCTTGTTGATTGAGGATTGTACAACTTCCTCTAAGTCAGACACTCCGGTTAAGGCTCTACCGAGGGGTGTAGAGCCTAGGTTGGAAGTGCCACCTCGGGTCAGGGGACGAGACTTTGGCTGTACAGACTCGGCCTGCAGTGGGGGCTTCTGCTGCACAGTTTCAGCCTGTCCTGACAGACTAGCTGGGGTTTCACGTAATGCTTCTCCCGAAGCTAGCCTGCCATCCAAGGATTTAGGGAGGGGAGCGCTGCTCGTTATCGGTTTGGAGGCTTCTAGCTGCCACAGTTTGGGTCATAGCCGTCATTGCGACCTGCACTGCTTTCTCCGCCTCCTCACTGGTCCTCCCCAAGGCTGTTGCTACTGCAGAAACTACAGCACTCAACAGGAGAGTCATATCTTTCTCGTCAAAGAAAAGATTATCATCTACTGGGGGGACCATTGCTGTGGACTTTGAACCTTTTTCCCTTTGGTTCTTTTTTGTGATTTTGCCACTAGCAAGCTTGGGGAATTCCTCTCTGTTAGAGGTATCCAATTTTCGCTGTGGGGGCAACTCCTTCCTCTTAGGAGGTCGGGGAGTCTTTTCTTTTTTGTTTTTGCCCCAGACGTAGGTGCATGGGGGCGCAGGGACAAAATCAGGACGCTTTTTGGCCAGCTCCTGCTTTTTAATAACTGCCTGTTTCCTGACAGAGCAAGCCAGGCTCCAGGCATGATGCTTTTTGGTACAGTTTGGACACTTGGCTGTTGTGTCCTTCTGGCCATCTTTGTGTGCCTTGATACACACTTCGGTTTCGTGTGCCTTGCTGCATAAACCACATTTGGCTTTGGCCTTGCAGTTGGCCTGGTGATGCCCAAATTTCTGGCATGTGAAGCACCTCAAGGGCTCTGGCACATATGTCCTGAGCTTGTATGAGCCCCAGTTACCCAGATCAAGGGTGGTGATTGGGGCTCCCTTGAGGATAACCAGGACTTGCCTGGTTGGAGACTTCCCTTTGGTCATGCAGGAAGCCAAGTAGCACCATCTTGGACTTTTTCTCTTGGGAGGTCAGTGGTGAGATACACACCTTTCTCCCGTCTTTTAGCACCTTGATTTCCTGCAGGAAGTTCATGGTGGCTTTGTCTTTGGGGGCAATGATCATGCCCTCATCTCTAGAGATTCGGATTGAGAGTCTGACGTTTCTTTCCTTCTCCAATGCCTTTACCAGTTGGTATGCATTGTCGAAGTCTTCGGGGTTTTTTGGTACCTTAAACCGCGTTAGTCGACTTGGGGTGTGCTTTGCCTCTTCTTCAGAGTCAGTTTCCACCCTTTGTCGCTTCACGCCTCCCCTTTGCAGGGGTTTAAGGTCTTTAGAAGTGGGGGCAGCTGGTTTGGCTGGTTCAGCTGGAGCCCCTTCTTGACTGAGGACAGAAGATCCCCCCGGGTGGGCTGAACTCGGAGTTCTGGTGTGGTAAACGCTCTGCACCCCAATCCTGCTACAAGGGGGGTGTGATCACGTCACCGCAGCCCAGGCGAATGTTGGAAATCGACGTTTCCCGCAGGGCCAGGCTGCACCAGGAAGTCAGAAGGAGAGGGCAAGAGTAAGGCACCGAAAAGTCGCCCTTGGTGCGTAGCCACAAACTATGTCCAGGACCAGAGGGTCCAGACCAGGTTTGTAACCTCGCTCTCCAAGGGAGCGGTAGTGGGGCACTTTCCTACAAAAGAAGGCCTGGCCAATTGTCGCTGCGAACCACGATAAATTGGCAGAGCTCTCTGTGTAGTTTGTTGTCAAAGAGTATCAATCAAGCTCAAGTCTTTTGAGGCTTTTGCTCTGGAGGATCACGCCAAGTGGGTGACAATAATGCCTCGCCAATTAGGTGATTTCTCTCTGTACACCACAGGGGAGAGGACCCCGGACACCTCGCGGCTCGCCCATTAGACCGCAGCCTCCCCTCGTTCCCGGGTGGCTGGCACAGCTCAGACCCACTTAAGCTCCCGCACCCGGGCCGAGTTCAAGGGCATACCTGGATCTTATAGGTTCAAGGTTTTTCGTTGTTGTCATCGTGGATGCTAAAGAGATTGATACCCCCACGACGGACAAGACGATTAGCCCTTGGTGTAACTGCTTTGGCCACCCTTGCTGGCGCGGAGCTGGCCCGCCAGTTCCACGCCAAACGGGCGAATCATGCCATGGCTGCGGCGAGCACAGATAGCGTGGGGCCTCCCCTCGCCAGCTTTTTCCCGCCTTTTCCGACTCCAGTCATCTGTCCCCCATCTATTACCCCGCACGCTGGGTTAAGCCCCGGCTCTTTCTCTCTTACTAAATTATCCTTCTACTCCCTCCATATCCTTCCCCTCTCCCTCCTTCCTTCCCCCCTTCTCTCTCGATTTTGATTTTCGATTTTCGCCGAGTTCAGCACTCACGTTCCTCCAGCCGAGCAAGACACAGCAAGCAGCAACTAGGCCTACCCAGGCCTTAGCCGACGGGTGAGCCGCCCCGGCTCTCCCCGGCGATCTCCAGCACACCAGCCATACCTGTGGGCACTCACACCCACACACAAAAGCTCCTTAAAGAGATGATTGACACCAGCCTATGGCGGATACCAATCCATTGCCATACTGGTGACTTTCCGGAGTGACACAAATACCCAGCCTTCTGGAGCATCACGGTTATCGCTCGCTCGCTTAGCTCCCTCACTAGGATAAAGCATAAAGTGTGTAAAGAAGAGGGGGGAAGGAAGAGTGGGGATAGGAGAAGGATAAGGAGGAAAAGAATTTTAGGAGAAGAAGGAGCCGGGGCTTCACCCAGCCTGCGGGGTAAACTTGAGGTAATTGTTGGAGTGGGTTTGTTGAAAGAGGAAAAGGATCGAGGGGCCCAGCGCCATCTCGCGTGTTCGCCGCGCGGCCGCACCTCGCGAGATCGTGCGGCGAGGCAAGGCCGCGACTCGTGGCGCGGGGAATACCCCGCGACTTTGAACGCGGCTCGCCTCACCACATTTTTCCCGCGGGGCGTTGAGCCTCGCTATGGCGAACACGGAGCCTCTCGGCTAACTGAGGGGGAGGGGAAAGAAGTTAGCAGGTTTTTGGCGCCATGCTCGAAGCCACGGCCTCTCGACCGTGGCTCCAGAGCTGTCCCTCGGCTAACCATCACCGCTGAAGCAGGATGAAGCTCGAGTGAGGCCACACAAGCTGGCCCCTCCCGCCCGGGTCGAGAGGAGATTTCTCTCCCTCGGCCGCAGGTCTTCCGGAGGGGCGCGGCTCAGGCGACCTCACCACGATTGGGTTAACTCCACTGGCCGTGACGCTTCTTTCCTCGGCTCGCACAAACCCTTACACTAAAGGGTTTGTGGTCCTGACACGAGTACTAGCAGCAAGCGCCACGTGTCGGAAACCGAAACCAGTGGGATGTCAGGGTAAGGATAAGGATGAGTGTCAACGCTATGGCAAGGATATGGTATGAGTGAGGGTGAGGGGTGAGGTGGTGGTCACAAGCGTCAAGAGACGAGGTGAAGGTATTTAAAAACGGGGATAAGAGAGGGCAGTACCTGGGGGAGATTACTTTATTGAGATGAAAAAGGTACAGGACCACAAAAAACAAAACAAGTGAACAAGCAGAAAAGAGAACACGAAGAACAACTGAACAAAACGAGTGGATAGGGGAAGGGGAAATTCAAAAGGAATGAGTAGAAGGTGGCTTCAAAGTGATGCGGCAAAACCCGAAAACTGCATCATTCCCTGTCCCATGCCAAAGAAAGAGATCATGGCCTAAACCTGATCTCCAGCCGAAACGAAGGATGGAGGGTGAGTCCATCTAGCCAGTGGTGAGTCAAGCACGGAGTTTGTTGGTCTGTCTACAGGCCAACTTACCCCACATGATGTTAAGGAGGAAGCGAGAGGCTTCCTCGCGGAGTTCAGACGTGCAATAGATCGGTCACGACCCACTACAGGGAACCGTCTGAGTGCTTCATTCAATCAGAGCAAGCTGGAGTTTGTGTTTGTTAGTGTTTGCTGTTGGTGAGAGTAGAGTGTTTGTGTGTGAAGGAGAGAGTTTTTGTTTTGTTTAGATGCAGCTCGTGCGTGGGATTGCGCGTCTAGATGGACCTAGCCAACACGGGGTCCTCCACCGAGATGGAAGAACCCGCGCCGGCTCGGTCGGTCGTCTGTTAGTCACTCAAGGTACACCCATTCTACCTGGGTTTACCTTGCGTGGCGTAACCTGAGCCCTGTAGCGGCTCCGCAATCGATGTGCGATCGACGGCTCCTCGAGGTCAGGCAGGGAGTCCTGTGAACCGGGGCGGAAGTCCTAGGAATCGGCGGACCAATTCCCGATGCTCCCGCGCTGTCCCAGGGGTCCCCTGGCAGGAAGCATGGCTCCAGACGAGAGCCCAAGCCCGGCCTCGAGAACGCTCTCGACATCGATGTCGGAGTCGCTACTGTCGTCGTCAAGAATGGTGTCATCCAATCTACGACGACGAGCTTGAGGGATAGGAGGATCCTTTTTGTCTTTCTTGGTCTGCGTGGATGGTGGTGTGGTTTGTTTGCGTTTGTGATCAGTGGTATTTGTAGTATGGCGTGCCTGTGCTATTACTCTATGTCTTCGTTGTGGTTGAGGTTGCAAAATGAGGTGTCGGTGTTGTGAGGAAGAATGAGGCTCTGGGTGAGTGTCTGTCACCTCATTTCCTGTGGTTTCTGTGTATGTTGTGGCGTACTCAGGGATGTATAGGTTTTCGTCTTCAAAGATTTCCTCAGGGACTACAATGCTGGGGAAGCCGTTTCTTTGGAGCATAATAGGGACAATGTTTGCGAATCTTTTTGCGTTGTATTTGGCAGCGATGAGACACGTGTAATATGGCCTGGATTTTTGGGTTTGTGTTAGGTGTGAGAGTGCTTGTTTTGGGACGATTCGCGACTCGGGCGGCTTGTAGACGTCGAGAACAGTGACACCGTTCTTGACGGAAACCTGGCAGATGGACTAGCACGATCGTGGGGGGAACGTCTTGTCGATCTTTTTCGCCACGATCGTACACTTAGCCTTCATCTCGGGGGAGGAAACAGATGAAAAGCCATGATCTTTGAGCTTTCTTTGGCCGTCGGCCGAAAGAAATGGGGTCAGGTGTTCAGGTTTGGCAACTGTCACTTTGAAGCCATTATGGACCTTAAAGAGGTGTGTGAGTGCCACCTCAGTGATGATGTTCTGGAGAGCCTCCTCGCAAGAGATAGGCTCCCCAGTGTATGCTAATTTGATAACGTGACCCATGGGTTACGCCATAGCGAGGGTGATGGATGATGGGTAGAGGGGAGGCTAGCAGAGCTAATTAACTGGACGATGAAAGGTGGAAGTGGTATCATAAAAGGTGAGGGACACAGGGTAGCCAACAGTTGGCTACCCTGTGTGCCTCACTTCCACCTTTCATAATAACATCATTATCATTGTCATTATAATTATTACTATTATCATTATTATTTCTAAAATTATCATTATTGCTATTATCATTATAAAAATAGTTATGATAATGAAAATAGCTATAATAATTAGCATAATAATTATAAATACAATAATGATGATAATAATGATGATAATCATGATGATGACTAAAATGATAATAATCATAAGAATAATGACAGTAATGATAATTATTATCCAGTCCATCTATAATGAAATAAAGACCAAAAGTAATAAAATCTCATAAGTAAAAAAAAAAAAAAAAAAAAAAACGGCAAAATCTAGCGTATTACAGCCTTTTGAGAGAAACGAAAAAAAAACCTCTCCGCTTTTTATTGGTAATTATGAGGATTTTAACATTAATTCAGATAATTGTGATGATTTTCATGATAATTTCTTCATTATATGCAATAATGATAATTATGATGATAATGACAATGATAATGGCAATAATTTTGATAATGATGATAAAATCATAATTATAATGATAATTTTGATAAATACTGCAATAATAGCAATAATCAACACTATTCCAATAATTTTCAGACTAATAATGACAATAGAAATATTAACAAAATCATTACCATTATCATTATAATTATTACTATTGTCATTATTATTTCTAAAATTATCATTATTGTTATTATCATTATTAATGTTAAAATCCTCATAATTAAATTTAAAAAGCGAAAAAGTTTTTTTTCGACCTTTCTCTCAAAAGGCTGTAATACGCTACATTTTGCCGTTTTCCCGACATTTGGGATTTTATTACTTTTGGCCTTTATTTCATTATAAATGGACTGAATTATGATTATTATCATCATTTTTATCATTACTGTCATTATTTTTATAATTATTATCGTTACAGTCATTATCATCATGATTATCATTATCATCATTATTGCAGTTATGATAATTATTAAGCTAATTATTATTGCTATTTTCATTATAACTACTTTTATAATGATAATAGCAATAATGATAATCATAGAAATAATAATGACAATAACAATAATTATAATGACAATGATAATGATATTATTTCTATTTTCATTGTTAGTATGAAAATTATTGGAATTGAGTTAATTATTGCTATTATTACAGTAATTATCAAAATTATTATTATAATTAGGATTTTATCATTATTACAGGAGTCCGTGTGAGTGAGAGTTAGAGGGCTGTGTGGATGTCATGGTCGCCTCTCTGACCTCGGTGTGAGTGTTTGTTTGTGTGTGAAATTCAGGTATGTACAGGTTTTGGTCTTCGAAGATTTCCTCAGGAATCACAATGCTGGGGAAACCGTTTCTTTGTAGCATGATAGGGACTATGCGAATTTCTTGGCGTTGTATTTGGCAGCTATTAAAGCTACGTGTAGTATTGCTTGTATTTTAGATTGTTGTTTGGTGTGAAGGTGTTTGTTTAGGGGAAGTGTGCAGGCGGCAGAGTGGTTCCTGAGGGAATCGTGTTTGGTTGTCTTGTGGTAGGTGTGCTTGTTTGTAAGGGTTGAGAGACTATTGCGTATGTTGTGTTTTTGTTTTGTTTGAGTGTTTGTGTTTGTCTTGATTATTTCTTTGCGTGTAGGGCAAGACCCGCTGACAGCGACGTGCTGCCACCCACAATTGCAGCATTTGATGTCCTTGCTGCAGGTGGAAAAGAAGTGACCTGGGTCACCACAGCGGCTGCAATGCTGCTCGTGTGTGCAGGTGTGTCTCAGGTGATTGTTTGCGGTAGCATTTCAGGCACTGATCGACCTGAACAAAGCACTCGGCTTCTACATTGTAGGTGGGGACGAATGTGTTAAAAAGCTCGATCTCACGGGAGAGAAGCTTCTGTACTTCCTCGGGGGCTGAGCAGCGAGTCTTAAGGATTCGCGACTCTGGTGGTTTGTAAACATCCACCACAGTGAAATCGTTCATGGTGCTGACTTCCTCCTGGATGGCTTGGCACGATCGTGGCAGGATTGTCTTGTCGATCTTTTTAGCCACGACCGTGCACTTAGCCTTCGTTTCCGGGGAGGGGAGAGGTTTAAAACCATGATCAGCGAATTTTCTCTGGCCAGTAGTCGAAAGGAAAGGGGTCAGCTGTTCTTGCTTAGCAACAACTTTGTAGCCGTTATGCACTTTGAAGCAGTGCGTGACAGCAACTGTGATGGAGGTCGAAAAAAAACCTTTTTCGCTTTTTAATGGTAATTATGAGGATTTTAACATTAATAATGATAAAAGCAATAATGATAATTTTAGAAATAATAATGACAATAGTAATAATTATAATGACAAGGATGATGTTATTATTATTTCTATTGTCATTATTAGTGTGAATATTATTGGAATAGAGTTGATTATTGCTATGATTGCAGTAATTACAAAAATTATCCTTATAATTATGATTTTATCATTATCATTATTCTTGTCATTACCATTGTCATTATCATCATAATTATCATCATCATTGCATATAATGAAGGAATTATCATAAAAATCCTCACAATTCCCCGAATTAAAGTTAAAATCCTCATAATCACCAACAAAAAGCGAAAAGGTTTTTTTTCGACGTTTCTCTCAAAAGGCTGTAACACGCTAGATTTTTTCGACTTTTGGGATTTTATTACTTTTGGCCTTTATTTTATTATAAATGGACTGGATAATAATCATTATCATCATTACTATCATTACTGTCATTATTCTTATGAATATTATCATTATAGTCATTATCATCATGATTATCATCATTATTATCATCATTATTGCAGTTATAATAGTAATAGTAATATTTATAATGACAATGATAATGATATTATTATTATTTATTATATTGTCATTATTAGTCTGAAAATTATTGGAATAGAGTAGATTATTGCTATTATTGCAGTAATTATCAAAATTATCCTTATAATTATGATTTTATCATTATTATCATTATTATTGTCATTATCATTGTCATTATCCTCATAATTATCATCATTATTGCATATAATGAAAGAATTATCGTGAAAATCATCACAATTACCTGAATTAATGTTAAAATCCTCATAATTACTAATAAAACGCTAGATTTTGTCGTTTTTTCGACTTTTGTGATTTTATTAATTTTGGCCTTTATTCCATTATAAATGGACTGGATAATAATTATTATCATTACTGTCATTACACTTATGATTATTATCATTATAGTCATTACCATCATAATTATCATTAACATCATTATTGCAGTTATAATGATCATTATGCTAATTATTATAGCTATTTTCATCATAATTTTTTTTATAATGATAATAGCAATAATGATAATTTTAGAAATAATAATGACAATAGTAATAATCAAAAGGACAATGAAATGATGTTATTATTATTTTTATTGACATTATTAGTCTGAAAGTTATTGGAATAGAGTTGATTATTGCTATTATTGCAGTAATTATGAAAATTATCCTTATAATTATGATTTTATCGTTATTATCATTATTATTGTCATTATCATTGTCATTATCATCATAATGATCATCATTATTGCATAAAATGAAGGAATTATCATGAAAATCATCAAAATTACCTGAATTAATGTTAAAATCCTCATAATTACAAATAAAAAGCGAAAAGGGTTTTTTTTCGACGTTTCTCTCAAAAGGCTGTAATACGCTAGATTTTACCGTTTTTTCGACTTCTGGGATTTTATAAATGGACTGGATAATAATTATTATCATCATTATTATCATTACTCGCATTATTCTTATTACTATTATCATTAAAGTCATTATCATCATGATTATCATCATTATCATCATCATTATTTCTGTTATAATGATTATTATGCTAATTATTATAGCTATTTTCACCATCATAACTATTTTTATAAAGTTAATAGCAATAATGATAATTTTAGAAATAATAGTGTCAATAGTAATAATTATAATGACAATGATAATGATATTATTATTATTATTTATATTGTCATTATTAGTCTGAAAATTATTGGAATAGAGTTGATTATTGCTATTATTGCAGTAATTATCAAAATTATCCTTATAATTATGATTTAATCATTATTATCATTATTATTGTCATTATCATTTGTCATTATCCTCATAATTATCATCATTATTGCATATAATGAAGGAATTATCATGAAAATCATCACAATTACCTGCATTAATGTTAAAATCCTCATAATTACTAATAAAACGCTAGATTTTGTCTTTTTTTCGACTTTTGGGATTTTATTACTTTTGGCATTTATTTCATAATAAATTGACTGGATAATGATTATTATTATTACTGTCATTATTCTTATGATTATTATCATTTTAGTCATTACCATCATAATTATCATCATTATCATCATTATTGCAGTTATAATGATTATTATGCTAATTATTATAGCTATTTTCATCATAATTTTTTTATAATGATAATAGCAATAAGGATAATTTTAGAAATAATAATGACAATAGTAATAATTATAAGGACAATAAAATTATGTTATTATTATTTCTATTGACATTATTAGTCTGAAAATTATTGGAATAGAGTTGATTATTGCTATTATATGCAGTAATTATCAAAATTATCCTTATAATTATGATTTTATCGTCATTATTATTGTCATTATCATTGTCATTATCATCATAATGGTCATCATTATTGCATATAATGAAGGAATTATCATGAAAATCATCACAATTACCTGAATTAATGTTAAAATCCTCATAATTACCAATAAAAAGCCAAAAGGGTTTTTTTCGACGTTTCCCTCAAAAGGCTGTAATACGCTAGATTTTGCCGTTTTTTCGGCTTCTGGGATTTTACAAATGGACTGGATAATAATTATTATCATCATTATTATCATTACTTGCATTATTCTTATTACTATTATCATTATAGTCATTATCATCATGATTATCATCATTATTATCATCATTATTGCTGTTATAATGATTATTATGCTAATTATTATAGCTATTTTCATCATAACTATTTTATAATGATAATAGCAATAATGATAATTGTAGAAATAATAATAATAATAGTAATAATTATAATGACAATGATAATGATGTTTTTATTATTAGTCATTATTAGTCTGAAAATTATTGATGGTATCGTCGTGAACGTGACGAGCCTCGGGGGCCGAGAGCTCAGGGTCTTTTTTGTCTTTTTTGGTGTGCATATCTGGTGGTGAGGTATGTTTGCGTTTGTTGTCAGAAGTATCTGGTGTAGTTTTCTTTTGTGCAGTTTCTTTATGTATTCGTTGTGGTAGTGGCTGTGGGAGTCCGTGTGAGTGAGAGGTAGAGGGCTGTGTGGATGTCATGGTTGCCTCTCTAACCTCGGTGTGAATGTTTGTTTGTGTGTGAAATTCATGTATGTACAGGTTTTGGTCTTCGAAGATTTCCTCAGGAATCACAATGCTGGGGAAACCAGGTGTGTCTCAGGTGATTG
>NC_091564.1:24231775-24240204 GCF_042767895.1 Penaeus vannamei | reverse complement strand
TTTTCCGTCCATGGACACTAAAGATCTAATGGCAGCACAGTTCCTTTCCAAGGTCCTGCAGGCACCCACAAACTCCTATCTAAGACAAAGAGTTCTCAGACGCCTACAACAAGATTACCAGTTGTTTGCGGACAATTCCTGGCTCACACATACAGCCAGAGTTTTGATACGCTTTCAGCTAAAAGATTCATTGCTTGCCAAGGGTATGGACTCCCCTCACCCTGATTACAAAGAACCCCCGCCGTGGGCAAACGAAATGATCGAATTCTCAATTCTAAATCTCACAATGAGAAAAGATCAATATTCCATGCCTAGCCTAAAGGCACAAGCACAAAGGGTCATTGATCAAATAACTCCGCCGGGTAGTATAACATACTACACGGACGGATCCGTGGATCCAATAAACCATACTGCAGGCGCCGGCTTTGCAACAAAGGATACCACAGCATCCATTAGGGTCACTGACAATGCCTCAACGCTTCAGGCTGAAACGGTTGCGATCATGGAAGCATTGACACACGCGTCCCTGAGGGGAGGACACGTCATTCATACAGATTCAAGAGCAACTATTGACAGCTTACAGCATAGCATGCCCCCAGATAACATCTACCTCTTGACAACAGTGCTAAACATAGCCCAAAGAATCCTTAGTCAAGGTAGAAGAATCATCATAAACTGGGTCCCAAGCCACATAGGCATACAAGGGAACGAGCTTGCTGATAAACTAGCCGAAAAGGGCAGGGGTATGCCCCCATCCTCCATGATCGTTAAACCCAGCCGAAGGGGACTAAGCCAAGGTACCAAAGCTGCAGCGTGTGCGCATAGAAAAAACATCACAAAATCGCTCGCTGCCAAGTGATACTCAGATGCTTCAGGCTATAAGCCACTGGCCCTTCCTCCAAACACAAAAAGAAGTACCGAAGTCATACTATTCAGACTAAGACTAGGTTACCAATGCGCTTAGCAAATTATTGACAATGAGACTGCGAGGTTATGCAAACACTGCGGCGAGCCTAACGCCACCCTGTTACATCACTTGCAGAATTGTGTACACACACAATTTCTGAGGCAGGGACCACCCACCACAGCCACCGGGCTGGCAAAAAGGGTGTGCAACATGCTTACCCCGTGGCAGCTGGATCGCTTGCTTGCAATCCAGCTACCGCGATAAGCATGCAGTTCAAAGAAAACATCTGAGTTAACTGAAATATTAACACAGGCCGGCCACTCCAGAGAAAAGGCCCGGACGAAGCATGACTAACTGAACTGAACTGAACTGTCCGTGGTCAACCAATCAGGTCTCGGTATGCGTCGTCGTGAAGCTGCTAATGGTGAGGGCGAGAGGACAGGCTTGTGGACCCAACCTGGGGAAGTATGCTGCGCTGCAGGTTGCGGGGTTCGGCTACACTCTCAAAAGGCTGTAATACGCTAGATTTTGCTGTTTTTTCAACTTTTGTGATTTTATTACTTTTGGCCTTTATTTCATTATAAATAGACTGGATAATAATAATTATCATCATTATTATCATTACTGTCATTATTCTTATGATTATTATCATTATAGTCATTATCATCATGATTATTATCATTATTGCAGTTATAATGATTATTATGCGAATTATTATAGCTATTTTCATCATCATAAATATTTTTATAATAATAATAGCAATAATGATAATTTTAGAAATAATAATAACTATAGTAATAATTATTATGACAATGATAATGATGTTATTATTATTTCTATTGTCATTATTAGTCTGAAAATTATTGGAATAGAGTTGACTATTGCCATTTTTGCAGTAATTTTCAAAATTATCCTTGTAATTATGATTTTATCATTATTATTGTCATTATCATTGTCATTATCATCATAATTATCCTCATTATTGCATATAATAAAGGAATTATCATGAAAATCATCACAATTACCTGAAATAATGTTAAATCTTCATAATTACCAATAAAAAGCGAAAAGGTTTTTTTCGACGTAGCCTTTATTTCATTATAAATGGGCTGGATAATAATCATATCATCATTATTGCAGTTATAATGATTATTATGCTAATTATTATAGCTATTTTCATCATCATAACTATTTTTAAATTGATAATAGCAATAATGATAATTTTAGAAATAATAATAACTATAGTAATAATTATTATGAAAAAGATAATGATGTTATTATTATTTCTATTGTCATTTTTTGTCTAAAAATTATTGGAATAGAGTTGATTATTGCTATTTTTGGGAGTAATTATAAAAATTATCATTAAAATTTAAAGATTTTATCATTATTATCATTATTATTGTCTTTATCATTGTCATTATCATCAAAATTACCCTCTTATTGCAATAATGAAGGAATTTCAGGAAAATCATCAAAATTACCTGAATTAGTTAAAGTCCTCATAATTACCAAAAAAAAGGGAAAAAATTTTTTTTTTTCGACGTTTCTCTAAAAACCCCTTTTTTTCGCTTTTTGGGGTTTTAAAAAATTTTTTTAACTTTTTCCTTTTATTTTCATTTATTATCATTATAGTCATTATCATCATTTATCATAATTATTTAATTTTTTTATAAATGATTATTTTGTTTATTTTATAGCTATTTTCATCATCATAACTATTTTCATAATGATAATAGCAATAATGATAATTTTAGAAATAATAATGAAATAGAAATAATTGTAATGACAATGAAAAAATTTTAATATTATTTTTTTTGTCATTATTAGTTGAAAATTATTGGAAAGAGTTGATTATTCTATTATTCAGTAATTATCAAAATTACCCTTATAATTTTGATTTTATCATTTTTTCATTATTATTGTCATTATCATTGCTTATTTTTTCATCATTATTCCATATAATGAAGGAAATATGAAAATCATCAAAATTACCTGAATTAATGTTAAAACCCTTCATAATTACCAAAAAAAAAGGAAAAGGGTTTTTTCGACGTTTCTCTCAAAAGGCTGTTACGCAAAATTTTTGCCGTTTTTTCATTTGGATTTTATTATTTTTGGGCCTTTTATTTCATTATAAATGGACTGGTTAAAAATTTTTTCATCTTTAAATTATCATTACTGTCATTATTTTTATGTTTATTATCATTATAGTCTTTATCATCATGATTATCATCTTTATTATCACCCTTTTTTAAGTTATAAGGGAATCAATTTAAATTTTAAAGCTTTTTTTATCATCAAAAATTTTTTTTATAATGATAATAGCAAAATTTGAAAATTTTAGAAATAATAATGAAATAGTAATAATTATAATAAAAATTTATAATGATTTTATTATTATTTCTAGTCATTATTAGTCTGAAAATTTTTGGAATAGAGTTAATTATTGCTATTATTGCAGTAATTTTTAAAATTATCATTATAATTAGGTTTTTATCTTTATTATCATTATTTTTTCATTTTCATTGTCATTATCATCATAATTTTCATCTTTTTGCATATAATAAAGGGGAATTATCAGAAAATCATCAAAATTACCTAAATTTAATGTTAAAATCCTCAAATTACCAATAAAAAGCGAAAATTTTTTTTTTGAGTTTCCTCAAAAGGCTGTAATACCCAGATTTTGCCTTTTTTTTCGATTTTTTGGGATTTTATTACTTTTACCCTTTTAATTTCATTATAAATGGACTGGAAAAAAATTTTCTTTTTATAAATTTACTTTTCATTATTTTTATGATTATTATCATTATAGTCATTATATCATGATTATATTATTATTATCATTTTTTTTGCATTTATAAGGGTTATTATGCTAATTATTAGGGTTTTTAAAAAAAAGCAAATAATGATAATTTTAGAAATAATAATGACAATAGTAAAAATTTAATAATGACAATGATAATGTTTTTTATTATTTCTATTGTCATTATTATTCTGAAAATTTTTGGGAATAGAGTTATTTTGCTTTATTGGGGGAAATTATAAAAATTATCATTAAAATTTTGTTTTTTTTCATTATCATTATTATTGTAAATTATCATTGTCATTATAATCTTAATTACCCTCATTATTGCATATAATAAGGAATTATCATGAAAATCATCACAATTCCCCAAATTAATTTTAAAAACCCTTCATAATTACCAAAAAAAAGGGGTTTTTTCCTTTTCCCCAAAAGGCTGTAATACGCAAGTTTTTCCCTTTTTTTTTCCGATTTTTGGGGGTTTTATTATTTTTGGGTTTTTTATTTCATTATAAATGGATTGGTTAAAATTATTATCATAATTATTATCATTACTGTCATTATTCTTATGATTATTATCTTATAGTCATTATCATCATTTATTTTTTTTCATCATTATTGAATTATAATGATTATTATGCTAATTTAATAGCTATTTTCATCATAAACTATTTTTATAATGTTAATAGCAATAAGGGTAATTTTAGAAATAATAATGACAATAGAATAATTATAATGAAAAAGATAATGATTTATTATTATTTCTATTTTCATTTTTGTCTAAAAATTATTGGAATAGAGTTGATTATTGCTATTTTTGGGAGTAATTATCAAAATTATCATTAAAATTTAAAGATTTTATCATTATTATCATTATTATTGTCATTATCATTGTCATTATCATCATAATTATCATCTTATTGCAATAATGAAGGAATTTTCATAAAAAATCATCAAAAATTCCCTAAATTTAATTTAAAACCCTCATAATTAAAAAAAAAAAAAGGGCGAAAAGGTTTTTTTTTTGAGTTTCTCTAAAAGGCTGAAATTAGCTAGATTTTCCCTTTTTTTTTCCGATTTTTTGGGATTTTATTACTTTTCCTTTATTTCATTATAAATGGACTGGTTTAATAATTTTTAATCATCATTATTATCATTACTGTCATTATTCTTATGATTATTATCTTTAATCATTATCATCATGTTTAATCATCTTTATTATCATTTTATTGCATTTAAAAATTTATTATTATGCTAATTATTATAGCTTTTTTTCATCATCATAACTTTTTTTTTGGAATAGCAAAAATTTATAATTTTAGAAAAAAATGACAAAAGTAATAATTATAATGACAATGATAAATGTATTATTATTTTTATTGTCATTATTAGTCTGGAATTATTGGAATAGAGTTGATTATTGCTATTTTTGCGAAAATTTTTAAAATTATCATTATAATTATATTTTATCATTTTTTCATTTTTATTGTCTTTATCATTGTCATTATCATAATTTTTATCATTATTGCATATAATGAAGGAATTATCAGGGAAAATCATCACAATTCCCTGAATTAATGTTAAAATTCAAAAACCCCAAAAAAAAAAAGGCAAAATTTTTTTTTTTATTTGAAAAAAGGTGAAATCCTGGGTTTTTGCCTTTTTTGGGTTCTTTTGGGATTTTGTTTCTTTTGGCCCTTTTATTTTTCTTTAAAATAAAAAGGACGGATAAAAATTTTAATTATCTTTAAATTGGTAATTTTTCTTAAATTGGTTTAATTATAATTTAAATTGGGTAATTTTTAAAAAATGTTTAATCATAATTATTTTTTCTTTTAAAGGCAATAATGAATTTTTATCAATTTAATTTTCTAATGTTTTTTAAGAAATAAAATGACAAATAGTAATAATTAAAAAATTTGAAATGAAATAATTTTTTTCGCTTTGGGGGATTTTTATTACTTTGGTTTTATTTCTTAAAATTTATAATTAAAATTTTATTACATTTTTAAAATTAGTTATTTTTAAAATAAATTAATAATTAAGTTTTATCATAATGATTATTTTTTATTATCATAATTTTTTATTATAATAATTTTTAATGTAATTTTAAATTGCTTTTAATAAAATTTTAATGATGATGATAAATAATATGACCCCTTAAAAAAATTAATAAAAATTTTAAAAAAAATAATAAAAAAGGGAAATTTTAAATTATTACCTTCAAAATTGGGTAAAAATTTTATTTTTGGGAAAATGATTTTTTAATAATTCGGAATTTTTTTTCTTTAAAAAATCTTTTAAAAATTAAATTTCATTATCCAATTGTTTTTAAATAATAAAATTTAATCATTTTAAATTGATATAATAAAGGAATTAATCATAAAAATTTACAAATTAAAAATTGAATTAATTTGTTTTTATAATAAAAAAACCCCCAAAATTTCCCAAAATAAAAAAAAGGCAAAAAAGTTTTAAGCCTTTTAAAAGAAAGGTCAAAAAAAAAACCTTTTGGTTTTTTTTGGGAAATTTTAGGATTTTCAAAAATTTCCCGGTAATTTGATGATTTTCATGAAAATTCCCATTAAAAATGCAATAATAATGATAATTAAAATTGGATTTTGTTTTTTTGGAAAATTTAAAAAAAATAAATATAATGAAAATTTAAATTAAAAAATGGAAATAAAATTTTTGTTTTTATTGAATAAAAACAATAAAAACTCTATTAAAAATTTTTAAAAATAATAATGAAATAGAAATAATAATAAACCCTTTTTATTTTTATTATAATTATTATTTTGTTTTATTATTTCAAAAATTATCATTATTGTTATTTTCATTATAGAAATGGTTATTTTAAAAATGAAAAAAAAGGTTTTTTATAATAATTTAAAAAAAACAAATAATAATTTTTTTAACCTTTGATAAAATGATGATAATAATCATAAAGCCCTTTCCATAATAAAAAAAAGGCTAAAAGTAAAAAAAAACCCCAAAAGTCGAAAAACGGAAATCTAGCGATATATGGAGAATTTTGGTCAAAAAAAAACCCCTTTTTCGAGTTTATGGGATGATTATGATGATTTTTGCAATAATTCGGCTAATTATGATGATTTTCATGATAATCCCATTAATAATGAGGGAAAATAATGATAATTATGACATTAATTAGGATAATTATAATTTAAAATTTATAATCTAAAATTTAATTTGGTAACTAAGGCAATAATAGCAATCATCAACAATGCTCAAATGATTTTCATGATAATAACAATAAGACTACCGGTAATGATAATAATTAGAAATAATAATGAAAAAAATAGTCATAATATCGCTATTATTATTATTATTATTATTATTATTACTGTTGTTATTATTTCTAAAATTATTATTATTGTTATTATCATTATAGAAATAGTTTTAATGAGGAAAATGACATCAATAATTAAGATAATAGCTCTTATAATGATTATATTAAGGGTAATTATGTCGATAATTACTGTAATGATAATAATGATTTTAATGCTGTTAATGATAATAATGATGATGATGATAATCATAAAGCTCATCCATAATGAAAAAAGGCTAAAAGTAAAAAAAAAAAAAAAAAAAATTGAAAAACCGGCGAAATCTAGCGATATACAGCCGTTTGAGAATATGATCGAAAAAAAAACCATTTTCGAGTTTATGGGATGATTATGATGATTTCTGCAATAATTCAGCTAATTTTGATGATTTTCATGATAATCCCATTAATAATGACGATCATCATCATCCGCGTCCACCTTCTGCTTCCACCTTTTGGGATCCCTCATGGCAAGTCGCCAGGCAGGGGCCCGGCCCATCTCGACCTCTTCCCAACAGGTTTGATCGATTTGCCCAAGCCACGACCTCCTAGGTCGTCCCACAGGCCTCCTCCAGCCAGGGTTGTCTCTTACAGAGACAACCTGATGGGCAGGATCAGCCTGTGGAAAGCGAGCCAGGTGGCCATATAGCCTGAGTTGCCGATCCCGGATTGTGCAGTAACAGGTCCTGTCCAATCTCACGTGCAGCGTTGGTTAGACACGGTCCCCCCAACAGTACCCCATGCCCGGCGAAGGACCTTTACAAAGGCTCAAGAGGACTCCAGGGCACTGGAAAAGTCCAGGTTTCACTACCGAGAGCAAAACTGGCATTACCAGGGCCCTGAAAACCGTAGCTTGGCCTTTGCACAGGAACGCACCTCCAAATACTCTTGTGAGAGAGTTCATGACCCCTGCTGCCAGGCCAATCCTCCTGACTTCCGGGTTTCCGGGGACAGCCCAGAGTTAGGGACTGCACTCCAAGAATGTAAAGCTTCTGTGCTTCAATGCCCTTTGCGCAAGCACTACCGCCGAACAGGTTCTCCTAGAAGTCCCCAAAGTCCGGATCTTGGTTTTGGGTCCAGGAGACCTCTAGACCCGGGCTTCCTTCATACAAATGCATGGGGCCCACCACTAGGTTTCCAAAGATAGATAGATGAACATCATCGCAAATCAAGGTTGAAACCCTTAATATTACCCAGTGTTGCTCCACAATGACTTTGAACAGTAGCTCTGCCTAGTATCCAGTCCATGCAAGTGTTAAAAGGTTGGTGGAACACACCTTCCCACCCTGAACAAGGGGCCCCCCCACCACACTTTACAGCACTTTCAGTACCAGATAAGGTTTGCATTAGTTCAATAATCCTTTTGG
>NC_091564.1:24216775-24221775 GCF_042767895.1 Penaeus vannamei | reverse complement strand
TTTACCTCACATGAGAAAAAAACTATAAAAGAATATCGATTCAAAATATATCAATTCAAAAAGAAAAGAATAGAAAAAAAGGATACTGTAACTCCTGCATCTGTTTAGAGCACTTTTCCAGGGACATATTTACAGATTTTGTTAACTATGATGTTCCATTGAAATAACTAACATATCTATATATTCTTTCATTTTTGTGAAAATATTACCAGGTGGGTGAAGCAGACTTAGGCTTGAGATGGGCCTTGAATAAGCCCCCAAAAAAAGCAACTGAGTGAATGCCACCTGTGAAGAGATCCCTTTTGTTCTGTTAACCCACTAGCAACGGTATATTTTGAAGCAGAAAATAATGGTTTACAGGCGGCTTCATAATCGGTTTCCTAGGGTTGGCCCAGACTTTGCCTATGCACTGGCCACGGCTCATGACGGAATTGGAGCGCAAGCTCTGATCCAGAGTCACACAGGCAGGACACCCAACAATGTTTATTTTTCACCCCTCATAAATGGATTCAGCAAAAAAAAAAAAAAGAAAAAAAAAAAAAAAATTATTTACTACTCACTTATTTACCAATCAATCAATTCATTTTTTTTTTTTTTTTTAAGCCTTAGCAATCAGTAATTGAATATCTGTGCACATCAAAAAAATTTAAAACATAAAACCCACTACCAATGAAGATGATATGCATGTACATGCCATGCCCACTGTGAGTTTAGCTTTTTGCCTTCACACTTTGATGCTCTACAGTGCTTCTTCACCAAGGAATCAATTACAAGTCCTTACTATCTCAACCTTTATCTTGATTTTCAGATTTTTTTTTTTTTTTTTATTCCTATTATCATCTCTAATAACATTATGAAAATTATAATGTCAAAAATGATAACAACAGCATCAATATTAAAAGCTTCAAAATAAAAACGATCCTGAAAATTCAGGGAAAGAAAAAATCCGGTGAGGTTATGTACGCTACTATTTGACCCTTTAGTGCAAAGGCATATCACCAAACAACTTCAGTGAATGTTACCTGTTCCAGGTGGCATTGGCTTAAAGAAAATAACGTAAGTCAATAACAAGGATCCTTCAGAAACCATTTAATTTTCACTGATCTCTTGGCCCCATACATTTCAGTCTTTTATCTGTACTTACTGCAGCCTGAAATCCTTTCAGATTGGGTGTCAATACAGGATAGGAGACACCACTAAAACGTTTAATTCCAGTTAACACTTCACTGTGATCTGCCATTTGTGGGACCCACACATGCGCACACACATGCACACACACATGCACACACACATGCACACACACATGCACACACACATGCACACACACATGCACACACACATATATTTACATGCACCCACACAATCACACAACCACACATACACGCACACACACACATACAGACAATTGAACAAGATAGATTGTCATATGTATACTGTACCTGGTCACCTCCACAGCCTTATGTCCAGCTCGAGACAGCATATTAATAAATTCAATCTTTACATCTGTTGGCACGAGGGCCTTTTCGTTTTGCAGTCCATCTCGTGGGCCAACTTCAACAATCTTGACTTCTTTAGGGTACTGTGACTGTAATTGTGCCCCTCGGATCTGTCGGTTACATTTATATTAGATTTATGTCTTTTATAAAATGGTTGGACATTTATGTCTTTTTCAATATGAAGACAACATGTGGCTTGTAGGCTGCTGTTTCCCCATCTAAAGAAGAAATATATTTCAAAGAAAATCTATAATCATACACCGAAATAAAAGTTTAACCAAAATCATTAAACTGAAAAAAAGAACAAAAAAATAGGTTTATTAATATACCAATAACACAAATCCATGCATCTATGCTTTACAAACTTGGAAAACTGTGAGTGCAAGAAATCAGACATTCTCTTCAAAACAATTCCTGGGATAAAAGGAAAAGGTTTTCACACACTTTCACCACGTGGATGTAAAAATGTGATAAAGGTGGAGTGCTTTATGGAACTCATCATTTTCTTACCTCAACATACTGTGATTTTCCAAATGCAAGCTAAAATGAAGCATACAATAATGGTCAATTAATTTAAGATCATAACTCAGAGGCAAAAAATTATTTTCAAAAACTCATGGCCACAAAAAGAAAAAAAAAAGAAGAAAAAGTTACAGATGATGGACTCTTATTCATAAGTGCCTTGTTAACACAGAACATTTCTAAGGAAAGTTAGCAGCCTATGGCTTTATATCTCTAATGCAAATGTTCTTAATCCCAAGGTCATAACCCAAAGGTGGGTCACAAAGTCATTTAATGAGACACCAAGGATATGTGCATAGTTTTTCCCAAATATACCTATTTGAAGTATTATCAAAGTGTTAATCCAGTGTAAAGAAAACGAAATCCTTAACAACCAATGCTAAGCAAATCATAGAGACATAGATAATTTAATTGACAAAAAAAGCTACATCTACTCGTCTTTAAGAAGGTATATCGGTCACCATGGTCAATATGGACAGGTTTTTGGATTGCAGCCCAAAAAAGGTTAAGAACCACTACACTGAAGGGTTTGTGCAAGACTTGCATCAGTGCTTTATTGCTTTCCTCATATGGCTAGATACTATCAAGGGAAGTAATCCTCTGTGAAGTTCAGAGAAGAACCTTTTGCAAACCTCATACCATGACTGGCACATTCCTTGATGGGGGATATGCCTCCTCCTTTAATAAAGCATGTGCTCTGAATATATATTCATAAACCAGATGGCACAACACACTGGTCCAGGCCTTTTATGCCTGAAATGAACATGAAACCTAGATATTCCCCAGAAGCTGCTGAAAACAAAATGCTCATTCTGGGGCAACTCACAGGTCTTTGTTCAGAGAACTTTAAAGAATTAAGAATCTAGTCATAGGTTGTGGCAGAGGCCACAATCACCTCGGCACCGGCGCTGCCCCCTCTATGCGTAATTGCCTCAGTTGACACCAGCGCAGCTCAGTGTAGTTCCCTCACCTCACTGGCACTGGCACACCTCACTCAGCATACTTGCCCTTACATGGCATAATTGCCCTTACGCCTAGTCAGCGGGAGGCAAGCATGGGGAGGTCCCGGCGCTGATTCGCCCCGATGCAGACCTTGCCATGCTTGACTGCCAGCTGACTTTGGCAATTATGCCGAGTGAGTGAGAGAACTACACCAGTGAGGCTGCACCAGTGTCAACTGAGGCAATTACACAGAGAGAGGCAGCCCGGTGCCGAGGGGATTGGGCAAGGCCTTCATCAGCGAGGCAGTCATGAGCTAAGGCTTGAGTAGTAAGGTGAAGTAAACCCAAGTGCAGAGAAATCCCGTCCATTTCCATCAAAAAATGCGATATATATACAAATAGGGTGCAGTAACACTGCAGCGTAGTCCGCAGTTGTGATGCACTGATTGGCCGACAGCTGCATTTCTGCACTTTGGGTTTACTTCACCTACTACTCAAGCCTTAGCTCTTGACTACCTCGCTGAAGGCCTCTCCACAAGGTCATATATAATCTCCATGGTTAAGTATGACCTTTGAAGAAAATCTGCCACACTTTTTTTTTGAGGCACTATAAAGGGCATATACATAAATTCAACAGTGATTTCGTTACCACTTTTGAGAAACAATGAACCAAAAATAGTAATGTACAAACAAATGTATAATAAAATGAAGGCATCATAAAAAAAAATATATAATATATATATATATATATATATATATATATATATATATATATATAATATCTTTATATATATATAAATAAATATATATATATATATATATATATAAATACACAATGACCATTTCTCTATATAGGATTTGTCAGATGAGGAGTCTCGGTGGCTGAAAATACTATAGTTAATCCATTTATAGTCATAATGCTCCATTTCACATACTACCTCATCCCCAGTTTTGCACTGATGAGAATATACCTATTTGCAGAGCATAATCTAATCATTTTTAGTTCTGCCACTCCTTACACTATTTTTTTTTTTTTTTTCTGACTGAAAATGCACTTGAACATAATAATTTATTTAACTAGGAAAAAAACAATTATAATTATAATTTAACCTTTCCTTTGTCTCATGATCAATATCTAATTAATGAGCTTAAATACAGAATGGCAAACATGACAAATTGGTTACTCCAAATTTTTCACAGGCCTCACATTGATTGGTAGCCTAAGTCTCTGAGGCCCTTAAGCAAATGCCTCCTTGCAATCTATAAACAAATTTTGAACTGGTCTTAACTTGTATCTCGAAAACTTGCACGTGCCGTTAGTTGCCAAAGGCTGGGTTATACTGCTAGATGCAAATCTCTACATTTGGCTATATTTAATCATATTAACTGTCTACTGCGCACACACAGCACTTTTTTTTGGGTATATAACAAATATTATTCTTATAGTCAAGAAGATTTGACTTTAAACACTAGGGCATACAATGGCAATGCTTAAACCTTTAAATTCTTCCACTGTATGTTGGGAATTCGTGGTCTGCCCTTTCAGTATTTTGGTAAAGCCCCAAACCCATATATCATTGCAATACAAGCATAAAACATGGACCAGATTATTATTTGACGGCAAACCACCAGAGTGTTCTACTAGCCATTTATGGCAAGAATATACACTGTGGAAGAGTGTTGTCCTTTTGCCATTTGTAATGAAGGTACAAAGGTGTCGCAAACATATCCTTCCTATGTGAGTGTAATTAATCATCACTCTATTTTCAACCTATCATTAATGCTTTATTTCATGGTGGGCATTACCTTCGTTTTTCAATATCTCTGTGGAGTCCCCATGTCAAGGTTACCCATATTATTAAGGTTACCCCTAAAATCAAAACAAAAAATAAGCATTTTCTGGTTGCTAATCTTCTAGAAGTTTCTTAGTACTAAGTTCCTGTAGATTGTTTCACCAATGCATCAACGTCTTTGTTGCAAAATGAAAGTTACTGAAGGTCATTGCTCACAGAGTAGCTTCATTCTAACAAAAGCAACCTTT
>NC_091564.1:24204174-24211674 GCF_042767895.1 Penaeus vannamei | reverse complement strand
TTATTGCTATTATTGCAGTAATTATCAAAATTATCATTTTAGTTGTAATTTTATTATTCTTATCATCATTATTATTATTGCCATTATCATCATAATTATCCTCATTATTGTTAATAATTAAGGAATTATCATGAAAATCGTCATAATTACATTAATTAATGTTAAAATCATTAAAATTATAATTTAAAAGCGAAAAAAGGGTTTTATTTCGACCTTTCTCTCAAAAGGCTGTAAAACGCTAGATTTTGCGGTTTTTCCGACTTTTGGGATATTATTAGTTTTAGCCTTTATATCATTATAGAAAAACTCTATGATTATTATTATCATAATTATCATTATTGTCATTATTCTTATGATTATCATTATCATAGTCATTATCGTTATGATTATCCTTATTATAATTATTATTATTGCAGTTATGAATGATTATTATGCTAATTATTAATGTCATTTTCATCATTATAACTATTTTTATAATGATAATAACAATAATGATAATTTTAGAAATAATGGCAATAATACTCATTATACTAACAATTATATTGATATTATTATTTCTATTGTCATTATTAGTATGAAAATTATTAGAATATACTTAATTTTTGCTATTATTGCAATAATAATCAAAATTATAATTATAATTACCTGAATTAATGTTAATGATAATTATCATTTAAAAGCGAGAAAGGGTTTTTCGACCTTTCTCTCAGAAAGCTGTAATACGTTATATTTTGCCGGTTTTTGACTTTTGGGATTTTATTAGTTTTAGCCTTTATTTCATTATAAATTGTGTCCATGATTATCATTATCATTATTGTCTTTGTTCTTATGATTATCATCATTATAGTCATTATCGTCATGATTATCATTATCATCATTATTGCAGTTATAATGAATTTTATGCTAATTATAACTGTCATTTTCATCATTATCACTATTTTTATAATGATAATATCAATAGTAATAATCTTAGAAATAATAATGACAATAATACTCATTATAATAACAATAATAATGATATTATTATTTCCTTTGTCATTATTAGTATGAAATTTATTAGAATAGAGTTAATTATTGGTATTATTGCAGTAATTATTAAAAATATATTATAATTATCATTATATTATTATCATTATCATTGTCATTATCCTCATAATTATCATCATTACTGGTAACAAAGGAATTATAATGGAAATCATCATAATTACCTGAATTAATGTTAAAATTATCATAATTATCATTTAAAAGCGAAAAAGGCGGTTCTTCGACGTTTCTTTCAAAAGGCTGTAATAAGCTATATTTTGCCGTTTTTTCGACTTTTGGGATTTTATTAGTTTTAGCCTTTATTTCATTATAAATGGACTCTCTGATTATTATTATCATTATTGCCATTATTCTTATGATTATGATCATCATAGTCATTATCGTCATGATTATCATTAATATCATTATCATCATTGCAGTTATAATGTTTATTATGCAAATTATTACTGTCATTTTCATCATTATAACTATTTTAGAATGATAATAACAATAATGATAATATTAGAAAAAATAATGACAATAATACTCATTATAATAACAATAATAATGATATTATTATTATCTCTATTGTCATTATTAGTATGCAAATTATTAAAAGAGAATTGATTATTGCTATTATTGCAGTAATTATCAAATTTATAATTATAATTATCATTTTATTATTATCATGTTTATTATTGTTATTATCATCATAATTATCATCATCATGGTTAATAATAAAAGAGTTATCATGAAAATCATCATAATTACCTGAATTCATGCTAAAATCATCATAATTATCATTTAAAAGCGAAAAAGGTTTTTTTTTCGAGCTTTCTCTCAAAAGGCTAGATTTTGCCGTTTTTTCGACTTTTGGAATTTTATTAGTTTTAGCCTTTATTTAATTATAAATGGACTCTATGATTATTATTATCATCATTATTGTCATTATTCTTATGATTATCATCATTATTGTCAATATTCTTATGATTATCATTATAGTCATTATCGTTATTATTATTGTCATTATCATCATAATTATCTTCATTATTATTAATAATAAAGGAATTTTCATGAATATCATTATTACCTGAATTAATGTTAAAATCATCATAATTATCATTTAAAAGGGAAAAAGTTTTTTTTTTTACCTTTCTCTGAAAATGCTGTAATACGCCAGATTTTGCCGTTTTTCGCCTTGTGGGACTTTATTAGTTTTAGCCTTTATTCCATTATAAATGGACTCTATGATTATTATTATCATCATTATTGTCATTATTCTTATAATTATCATCTTTATAGCCATTATCGTCATGATTATCATTATTATCATTATCATTATTGCACTTATAATGATTATTATGCTAATTATTACTGTCATTTTCATCATTATAACTATTGTTATAATGATAACAATAATGATAATTTTAGAAATGATAATGACAATAATACTAGTTATAATAACAATAATAATGATATTATAATGATTTCTATTGTCATTATTAGTATGAAAATTATTAGAATAGAGAAAATTATTGCAATAATTATCAAAATCATCATTATAATTATCATGTTACTATTATCATTATTATTATTGTCATTATCATCATAATTATCATCATTATTTTTAATGATAAAGGAATTATCATGAAAATCATCATAATTACCTGAATTAATGTTTAAATCATCATAATTATTATTTAAAAGCGAGAAAGGGGTTTTCTCCACCTTTCTCTCAAAAGGCTGAAATACGTTAGATTTTGCCTTTTTTTTCGACTTTTGGGATTTTATTAGTTTTAGCCTTCATTTCAGTATAAATGGATAAATATTATCATCATTATCATCATTATTGTTATTATTATGATTATCATTATTATAGTCATTATCTTCATGATTATCATTATTATCATTATCATTATTGCAGTTATAATTATTATTATGCTAATTATTACTGTCATTTCCATCATTATAACTACTTTTATAAAGATAATGACAATAATAATAATTTTAGAAATAATAATGACAATAATACTCATTATAATAACAATAATAATGATATTGTTATTTGTTTTGTCATTATTAGTATGATAATTATTAAAATAGAGTTAATTATTGCTATTATTCCAGTAATTATAAAAAATATTATTATAATTATCACTATATTATTATTATCATTATTATTATTGTCAATATTATCATAATTATCATCATTATTGTTAATAATAAAGGATGTATCATGAAAATCATTATAATTACCTGAATTAATGTTATAATCATCATAATTATTATTTAAAAGCGAAAAAGGGGGTTCGACCTTTCTCTCAAAAGGCTTTAATAAGCTATATTTTGCCGTTTTTTTGACTTTTGGGATTTTATTAGTTTTAACCTTTATTTCATTATAAATGGACTCTATGGTTATTATTATCATTATTGTCATTATTCTTATGATTATCATCATTATAGTCATTATCATCATGATTATCATTATTATAATTATGATTATTAAAGTTATACTGATTATTGTGCAAATTATTTTCATCATTATAACTATTTTTATAATTATAACAATATGGATAATTTTAGAAATAATAATGATAATGATAATTTTAGAAAAAAATAATGACAATAATACTCATTATAATAATAATAATAATGATATTATTATTATCATTTCTATTGTCCTTATTTAGTATGAAAATTATTAGAATAGAGTTAATTATTGCTATTATTGCAGTAATTATCCAAATTATCATTATAATTACAATTTCCTTATCATTATTATCATTGTTATTATAATCATAATTATCATAATTATGGTTAATAATAAAGGAGTTATCATGAAAATCATCATAATGTTCATAAGGCTGTAATACGCAAGATTTTATCCGGGATTTTATTAGTTTTAGCCTATATTTCATTATGAATAGACTCTATAATTATCATCATCATTATTGTCATTATTCCTATGATTATCATCATTATTGTCATTATTCTTATGATTATCATCATTATAGTCATTATCGTCATGATTATCATCTTTATGGTCATTGTCATCATTATAGTCATTATCGTCATTAGCATTATTGCAGTTATAATGATTATTATGCTAGTTATTATTGTAATTTTATAATGATAATAACAATAATGATAATTTTAGAAATAATAATGACAATAATGCTCATTATAATAACAATAATAATGATATTATTATGATTTCTATTTTCATTATTAGTATGAAAATTATTATAATAGTGTTAATTATTGCTATTATTGCAGTAATTATCAAAATTATCATTATAATTATCATTTTATTATTGTTATCATTATTTTTGTCATTATCCTCATAATAATTATTATTGTTAATAATAAAGGAATTATCATGAAAATCATCATAATTACCTGAATTAATCTTAAAATCATCATAATTATCTTTTAAAAGTGAGAAAGAGTTTTTTTTCGACCTTTCTCTCAAAAGGCTGTAATATGTTAGATTTTGCGTTTTTTTTCGACTTCTGGGATTTTATTTGCTTTAGCCTTTATTTCATTATAAATCGACTCTATGATTATTATTATCATCGTTATCATCATTATTGTCATTTTTCTTAGGATTATCATCAATATAGTCATTATCGTCATGATTATCATTATCATTGTCATTATTGCACTTATAATGATTATTATGCTAATTATTACTGTCATTTTCATCATTATAACTATTTTTATAATGATAATTTTAGAAATAAGAACGACAATAATAACTCATTATAATAATAATAATTATAATGTTATTATTTCTATTGTCATTATCAATATGAAAATTATTAGAATAGAGTTAATTACAGCTATTATTGCAGTAATTATCAAAATTATCATTATAATTATCATTTTACTATTATTATCATTATTATTATTGTCATTATCATCATAACTATCATCATTATTGTTAATAATGACGGAATTATCATGAAAATCATCATAATTACCTGAATTAATGTTAAAATCCTCATAAATATAATTTAAAAGCGATAAACATTTTTTCGACCTTTCTCTCATAAGGCTGTAATACGCTAGATTTTGCCGTTTTTCGACTTGGGATTGTATTAGTTTTAGCCATTATTTTATTATAAATGGACTCTATGATTACTATTATTATCATTATTTTCATTATTCTTATGATTATCATCATTATAGTCATTGTCGTCATGATTATCATTATTGTAATTATCATTATTGCAGTTATCATGATTATTATGCTAATTATTACTGTCATTTTTATCATTATAACTATTTTTGTAATGATAATAACAATAATATATATGTATATATATATATATATATATATATATATATATATATATATATATATATATATATATATATATATATATATATATATATATATATATATATATATATATATATATATATATATATATATATATATATATATATATATATATATATATATATATATATATATATATATCGCTTGAATATATATATATACATATATATATATATATATATATATATATATATATATATATAGATATAGATATATATAAATGTATATAGATATATATAAAATATGAGCTATGCATTAGAAATTCAAATATATTTCTGTATTTTTTGTTCTGTTAGTGCCGATCGAAGTACATACATACATATATGTATTTATATGCACACACACACACACACACACACACACACACACACACACACACACACATGTATATATATATATATATATATATATATATATATATATATATAGACTTATATACATATATATATATACATATATATATATATATATATATATATATATATATATATATATATATATATATATATATATATATATGTATGTATATAATGTTTGAATATATATATATATATATATATGTATATATATATATATATATATATATATATATATATATATATATATATATATATAGATATATATACATATATATATATATATATATATATATATATATATATATATATATATATATATATATATATATATATATATATATATATATATATATGTATATATATATGCATAAATATATCTATATATATCTATATCTATCTATCTATCTATCTATCTATCTATCTATATATCTATATCTATCTATCTATCTATCTATCTATCTATCTATCTATCTATCTATCTATATATATATATATATATATATATATATATATATATATATATATTTATATTTATTTATTTATATACACAAGTATAAACATATATAGATATAGATATATATAGATGTATATAGATATATACATAAAATAAAAGTTCTGCATTAGAAAGTCAAACTTTTTTATCTATTTTTCGTTTGAAATCATTATTCTTACTATTGAAATATCTATAAACTATAGAAGTACATCAAATTGAGTAGTGTAGACTTTGAAGTGCCGATCGAAGTACATACATACATACATTTATGTATATATATTCACATACATACATACACACACACACACACACACACACACACACACACACACACACACACACACACACACACACACACATATATATATATATATATATATATATATATATATATATATATATATATATATATATATATATATATATATATATATATATATATATATATATATATATATATATAAACATATATATGTCAGAATTATTCCGACACTTAAATCAGAATACGTTATAGACGGGTTGCTATAAGTAGGAAGTGGGTATGATATATTCCCATGTATATGTATTCTATTTTGAATATAGTAAAAGCTTCGTGCCCAGTAAATAGTCATTCAATCATGGGCGATATGTTTCTATTGTTGTTCGTGGTGGACTGGGTGTGCTTTGAGGGAAGGGCTTGTTGGTAGGAGGAAAGTTGGCAACTTCGGACCGCCTTGGAGGGTGGAGGGGCCACAGAAACCTCAGTTGGTCTGTGGACGCCACTCCCTGCAGGTAAGCTGTAGACATGCTCCTCGTTGAGGGTGGAATTAACTGTTAAATTAAGGTATCAAGGGGATGTTAACATGTGTAATAGTGGAGTGAAAGTGCATATATAAGTGTGCTATATAATGAGTTGGTCTGTGGATGCCACTCCCTCCAGGAACCAGAATAGAAGCTGGAGCCAGCCAGCTGGGGACGATGCCTGTGACAGCCATTTTTGGGCCCAGGGGCACCCGAGGAGAGGACCCAAATGGATACCCCCCCTTTGAACCATCGGAGTGAGGATCTCATCAGAGAGGATAGATCCAGATATGCAGATGTCAGGACAATGATAAATCAGGTGGGGCAGTGCCAATTATTGGGAGAAATAGGTAACTTTTGGGAGTCGGTCTCATGAACATTTTTTGTTATTTTTCACTCTCTCCCTAGTCCAGCCGTCATTCTACCATCATTGTTATATTGTAAGATATGTCAAAGTAGACAATTTGGTTAATACTTGATGTTCCATAAGAGTAGAGGAG
>NC_091564.1:24196674-24199174 GCF_042767895.1 Penaeus vannamei | reverse complement strand
TAATTATCGTCATTATTGTCATTAATAATATCATTATAATCATTATTATCCTAATTATCATAGTTATTTTCATCATTATAAATATATTTATAATGATAATAACAATAATGGTAACTTTAGCAATAATAATAGCAATGATAGTCATAATAACGACAATAAAAATTATAATAACCGTAATAGAATTATTATTATTATTTCTATTGTCATTATAAGTATTAAATTATTAGAATATTGGTAATTATTGCTATTATTTCAATTATCATCATAATTATCATTATAATTATCATTTTATCATTATCATTATTATCGTCATTATCATCATAATTATCATCTTTATCGCCATGATTAAGGGGATTATCATGGAAATCATTATAATTCCCTGTCATCGCTAAAAATATCATAATTATAATTTAGAATCGAAAGGGGGGGGGGGGTTCGACCATTCTCTCAAAAGGCTGTAATTCGCTAGATTTTGCCGTTTTTTCAACTTGTGGGATTTTACTACTTTTATAAATGGACATAATAATTATCATTATCATTATCATTATTGTCATTATTATAATGATTATTATCATTATAGTAATTATCCTCTTTATTATCATTAATAATATCATTTTAATCATTATTATCCTAATTGGATAGGACACACTCACTTTCAAAAAGGAGATCCAATACCTACTAGACAGAACCAAGGAAAGACTGTCAGTCATGAAAGTCATGACAGGGAGACACATAGGAGCAGGACACAAAGTACTAAGATCATTCTATGTACATGCTGTCCGTCCTACTATTGACTATGCATCTGTCGCCCTCATTGCTTCCAGCACAACATTCAAAGAAAAACTGGAAACAATACAAAACGAAGCAGCCAGGATAATTCTAGGTGCACCTAAGTGGACAAAGGTCAACAACCTCCTCATGGAAGCTGATTTACCGTCCATGGACACTAGAATAGATCTTATGGCAACACAGTTCCTTTCCAAGGTCCTGCAGGCACCCACAAACTCCTATCTAAGACAAAGAGTTCTCAGACGCCTACAACAAGATTACCAGTTGTTTGCGGACAATTCCTGGCTCACACATACAGCCAGAGTTTTGATACGCTTTCAGCTAATTCATTGCTTGCCAAGGGTATGGACTCCCCTCACCCTGATTACAAAGAACCCCCGCCGTGGGCAAACGAAATGATCGAATTCTCAATTCTAAATCTCACAATGATAAAAAATCAATATTGAATGCCTAGCCTAAAGGCACAAGCACAAAGGGTCATTGATCAAATAACTCCGCCGGGTAGTATAACATACTACACGGACGGATCCGTGGATCCAATAAACCATACTGCAGGCGCCGGCTTTGCAACAAAGGATACCACAGCATCCATTAGGGTCACTGACAATGCCTCAACGCTTCAGGCTAAAACGGTTGCGATCATGGAAGCATTGACACACGCGTCCCTGAGGGGAGGACACGTCATTCATACAGGTTCAAGAGCATCTATTGACAGCTTACAGCATAGCATGCCTCCAGATAACATCTACCTCTTGACAACAGTGTTAAACATAGCCCAAAGAATCCTTAGTCAAGGTAGAAGAATCATCATAAACTGGGTCCCAAGCCACATAGGCATACAAGGGAACGAGCTTGCTGATAAACTAGCCGAAAAAGGCAGGGGTACGCCCCCATCCTCCATGATCGTTAAACCCAGCCGAAGGGGACTAAGCCAAGGTACCAAAGCTGCAGCGTGTGCAGTCCTCCGGGGAGCACATAGAGAAAACATCACAAAATCGCTCGCTACCAAGTGGTACTCAGATGCTTCAGGCTATGAGCCACTGGCCCTTCCTCCAAACACAAAAAGAGGTACCGAAGTCATACTATTCAGACTAAGAGTAGGTTACCAATGCGCTTGGCAAATTATTGACAATGAGACTGCGAGGTTATGCAAACACTGCGGCGAGCCTTGCGCCACCCTGTTACATTACTTGCAGAATTGTGTACACACACAATTTCTGAGGCAGGGACCACCCACCACAGCCGCCGGGCTGGTAAAAAGGGTGTGCAACATGCTTACCCCGTGGCAGCTGGATCGCTTGCTTGCAATCCAGCCACCGCGATAAGCATGCAGTTCAAAGAAAACATCTGAGTTAACTAGAAATAGTTAACACAGGCCGGGCCACTCCAGAGAAAAGGCCCGGGCAAAGCATGACTTCGCAAATCTAACTGAACTGAACTGTCCGTGGTCAACCAATCAGGTTTCGGTATGCGTCGTCGAGAAGCTGCTAATGGTGAGTGCGAGAGGACAGGCTGTGGACCTGGACCCAACCTGGGGGAAGTATGCTGAGCTGCAGGTTGCGGGGGTCGGCTACACTCTCAAAAGGCTGTAATACGCTAGATTTTGCTGTTTTTTCGACTTTTGGGATTTTATTACTTTTGGCCTTTATTTCATTATAAATGGACTGGATAATTATTATCATCATTATTATCATTGCTGTCATTATTCTTA
>NC_091564.1:24184016-24189016 GCF_042767895.1 Penaeus vannamei | reverse complement strand
GTTAATGAAACTGGTCTATAATTTAGTGGGTTCTGTTTGTCGCCGCTCTTATATAAGGGTGTAACATTTGCGAGTTTCCAACTTTTTGGTAGTTTGCCTTGTCTTAGTGAATTTTGGAATATTAACAATAAAGGAGTACAGAGTTCTTCGGCACATTCCCTAAGAACCCAGTTAGAAATTTCATCTGGTCCCTGTGCTTTGGTCTTGTCTAATCCTTTTAGTAGATCTTTTATTTCGTTTTTTTGGAGGATGATATTTTCGATGTTCTTTACGTTATTACGGGTATTTGCCATATTAAAGTATGGATCCTGAACAAACACTGACTGAAATTTCTCATTTAGGATTTCACACATTTCTTCCTCCTCAGAATATATAATGTTATTGTCTTTGATGGCGCTAATTTGATCCCTACTTTTAGTTTTACTATTTATGTAGTTAAAGAAGAGTTTTGGTTGACTTGTACATTTGTTGATTATATCCTTTTCAAAGTCTAATGTCGCCTCTCTCATGGTTTGGGTATACTCATTTCTTCCTACTTTATATCTCTCATATGCTGGCTGACATCTATGCCTTCTGAATCTTTTCCAAAGGAGATGCTTTTTTCCCTCATTTTCTTGCATTTGTCGTTGAACCATTTTTGGTCATTTCTTGCTTCAATTTTGAATTTGTATATGAATTTTTCCATTCCTTTTTTATAGATCTCACAAAATTTGGAATACTGAACATCAAGGTTCTCATCACCCAAAAGTGTTTCCCAGTTTATGTTATCAAAGAAATCTTTAAGGCTTCTATAATCACCTCTTTTGTAATTGTACTTTTCCTTTCTTTCCTTGCGTACGATGAGTTTTTCCTGTAGCAGACAGTATTTTAGTTTAATCACTACATGGTCGCTTTTCCCTAAAGGAGGACAGTATTCGATATCCTTAATATCGTCGTTATGCTTTGTAAATATTAGGTCAAGCATAATATGGTATGATCTGTTACATTCTGGAAAAGGCAATGCTCATTTATGACATCTAGTAATTTAGCATTCCAAGAATCTGATTGTGCTCTAGGATCGAAATTTTCCCAGTCGATTTTGCTATTAAAATCCCCTGTAACAAGAATTTCTGTTGAATTGGTTTCCGAAAGTTGTAGCACTTCTTCCAGGCTCTTTATTGTTTCTTGAATTAGTTTCTAGTAATTTTCTAGTGACCACACCGATGTTTGAGGTGGGATGTATACCGTGGTTATTATTATGTTTACTCCATTTATTTCTACCTCAATTACCTTCATTTCCACTATGGGGTCCTGATTAATTTCTAACTCCTTTATAATAATTCCTTTCTTTGTTAATATTGCTACCCCCTCCATATCCATCTGCCCTATCTTTTCTCCAAATATTATAGTCTTTGAACCCTAATGTTACATCGTCTATGGAGGGGTCCAGTTTGGTTTCAGTGATGCATATTACATCCGGTTTATCCATATCAATTATTGTCTCTAGTTCAAGCAACTTCGAAGATAAACCATCAATATTTGAATAAACTATTTCTATATAATCTTTAGGTATTAAATTTGGTTGCAGGGTCAATGTTTGTCTGCCTCTACATTTCGGTTCCGATAGTATATTTGCTTTGCTTGGAGACCTCTCACCCTCCAAATAAATATTTTTTTTCCTCTTCAGTCCTTTGTTCATTTTTGTTTTTTTACTTCTTCCAATTTCTTTTGTAGTGTTACTCTGTCATCTTTGGTCATGTTTTCTCTTATCCAGATTTTTTTATATTCCTCATGGGTTGCCAGAACTTTGGCTTTCTTTATTATATCAGTTACTATTTCCTTATTCAAGAATGTTACTTTTAGAGGCCGTTTCTTTCCCTTTTCGAATAATCCCAGCCTCCTGTGAGCTATGATATTCTGCTCGGCGAATTCGGGATTTATGCCCTTGAGAATGTCTACAATTAATTTCTTGTCTTCGTTGTATCGTTCAATTCCATCTTCTACAACTTTTTCTTCATGTCCCGATATGACTATGTCCTTGTTTACGTCAGCCAAATTAGCAATATTTCTTGCATGATGCCCAAGGTGGGATTTGAATTCGTTCTTCTTTATCGTTGATGCAAGCCGTGTTTTAATTTCCTCCTTTATGGTCTTGATGTCTTTTTCTATCTTTTTTCCATTTCATTCACGGTTTCCTTTACCTTTGATACATCTGCATATGTAGCTGTCATCTTCTTGGCTTCTTCCATTATTTGAACTTGGCTGTTTGACAAATTACTTTCAATCTGTTTGACAGTTTCTTGAACTTTAATGACCTCCTCAACTTTTTCCTGTAGATTTCCCTCTCCTCTCTCACGTCCCGGCTTACAAGCCACAATATCTTTTTCTGCTTTTTTCACTTTCTCCTTCACTTTCTAACCCAAATTTTCCTTTCAACATGAACTATACACATTTACATGCACCCATGGCTAGCAGACTAGACCACCCATTGCTCAAACCTCTCCGTATTTAACAACATGTAAGAGCTGTACTGCGCTGATGCACTGCACTTCTCGCAGTGTGTGTGTGTGTGTGTGTGTGTGTATATATATGTATATATATATGTATATATATATGTATATATATATGTATATATATATGTATATATATATATACACACGCACACACACACACACACACACACACACACACACACACACACACACACACACACACTCACATATATATATATATATATATATATATATATATAAATATATATATATAGTATATATATATATACACTATATATATATATATATATATATATATATATATATATATATATATATATATATATGTATATATATACACACTCACACACACACACACACACACACACACACACACACACACACACACACACACACACACACACACACACACACACACACACACATATATATATATATATCTCACGGGAGTAGTGAGCAGGCCGTGCATTGCCGCTCCTAAGTCTACTCCAGGTAGGACCAAACCTGCTGGCGGGACTTATCAATGGCATTCCGGCTAAATTACTCCCCTCCCACCAAGATACACCTAAGCCAGTAGGTGGGAGGTAAATCGGCTGTCCACCTCCCAAGCATGAGACAAAATATTCAGGAACGGCCCCCATTCCCCGGAGGCGAAGGAGCCCCTGGTTACGGCGGCGATCAGGATCGCTCCGGAGCAGGGGGTGCTAAAAATATCCGGGTAAAGACAGGCCGCCCCACGTTGATGAACCTTTGCACATACAATATAAGGACCATGAGAACTGAATCCGACTTACTAGCTTTACTAGAGGAACTCTCTTCCATTAAATGGGATGTAGTAGGACTCTGCGAAGTTAGAAGACTAGGTGAAGAGCAGAAGTTATTAAATGAGGGACACGTGCTCTATTGGAGAGGAAAACCTCTGGGTAGCAAACACGAATTAGGGGTAGGATTCTTAATACACAAACGCTTAGAAAAGAACATTGTAGAATTCTATAGTGTCAGCGAAAGAGTGGCTTCTGTAACAATAAAACTAAACACTAGGTACAACTTAAAAATTATTCAAGTCTATGCTCCAACCTGCAGCCACAGTGATGAAGAAATAGAGAGCTTCTATGAAGATGTTCACTTAGCCAGCGAGAGAACAAAATCCCATTTCACAATAATTATGGGGGATTTTAATGCCAAAATAGGTAGAAAGACAGAGGGCGAAACCGCAGTAGGGAACCATGGAATAGGCACTAGGAACGAGAGGGGACAAATGCTAGTCGAATTTACGGAGGCTCGATCACTCAGTATCATGAATACATTCTTCGAAAAAAGACTAGAACGGAAGTGGACATGGAAGTCGCCTTCTGACGTCAAAAACGAAATTGACTTCATAATTTCAAATAGGCGCGATATAATAAAAAATGTAGAGGTTATAAATAAAGTAAATGTAGGCAGCGACCATAGAATGGTGAGAGGCGAAATTAAAATACATCTCAGAAGGGAAAGGAACAAACTAATGAGTAAACCACAGCCAAACTTGGCTAACTTGAGGATCAGAGCAACAGAATTTAGCCTAAACATCCAAAACAGATATTCACTCCTCCGCGACGAAGATCTCAACATCGACCAAATCAATAAACAGTTCAATGACATAATAAAAGAAGCTGCACTTGAAGTAGGCGGAAAGAACGACAATCGAAGCTCCAGCAAGCTCTCGGTAGAAACTAAACAGCTTATGCAAAAACGTAGAGACATGAAAGTATCGTCAAATAGGGACAAGATAGAATTGGTTGAACTAACAAAGACCATAAATAAAAAGAAGAGGGAAGATGTACGGAAATTCAATACTCAAATAATAAATGAAGCAGTGATTTCAGGTACCAGCATGAAAGCAGCTAAAAGAAGACTAGGAATAGGGAGAAATCAAATGTATGCAATTAAGAAACCAGACAGAGAAGTAACACATAACAAGAATGAAATCATCAAAGTAGTGGAAGACTTTTACAGGGATCTATACAACTCAAACGAACAGCCACAAATAGAAGCAAACGCGGTAACTAGCGACGTACCTAATATCACAAAAGAAGAAATAAAAAGAGCACTTAAAGGCATGAAGAGAGGGAAAACACCAGGCGAAGACGGAATTAGTATAGACCTCATATTAGATGCAGGAGACATCGCAACAGTGAAACTAGCCAATCTTTTTAACAAATGTCTTCTCAGCGGAAAAACTCCGAAAGCCTGGAAAAATGCAACAATTATCTTGTTACACAAAAAAGGCGATAAAAAGGATTTAAAAAATTACCGACCCATAAGCCTCCTTTCGGTTACTTACAAACTGTTCACGAAAGTCATTACAGCTCGCATCTCTGACAGTCTGGATTCCAGCCAGCCTAGAGAACAGGCAGGCTTCCGCAGCGGATTCTCAACAACAGACCACATCCACACGCTCACCCAAATAAGAGAAAAAGTAAACGAATATAGGAAACCCCTGTGTATGGCATTCATCGATTATGAAAA
>NC_091564.1:24169016-24181516 GCF_042767895.1 Penaeus vannamei | reverse complement strand
TATCATAATTATTACCATAATCGTATCAATGACCTTTGTTATTATCATCATGAGTGCAACCAAAATATCTTGCAAATACCGATATAATTGTTCCGCCATTGCTAGATATAATCATTATGCTTTTATTAATATTTGCAATATTCTCGGTGTTATTTTAAAGATAACTATGTTTATGATATAACTAATCTTATAATTTCATGGTTTATGGTTATTAATAGTAGCACTACTTTCAATTTTTAATTAATAGAAATAATAATAACGATAATAACTGATAATAATAATGATGATAATGATAATGATAATAATAGTGTTAATAGTAATAGTAAAAATGACGAAAATAATGATAATCAAAATAATAATGATAATAATGGTGATAATAGTAATGGTAAAAATGACAAAATGATAATATAAATAATTATAATCATAATGGCAATAATACTAACAATGATAATGAAAAAATCATTATTGTTGTTACTGTCATAATGATAATAATAATGAAAATAAATATAACAATGATAATGATGATGATTGTCTTTGGTGCTAGTAATACTAAGTGGTAGCGTTCTCTTCTTATGATTAGCATTACTATGATTATTACCATTATTATAATTATTATTACTGTTATCATTTTTATCATCATCATCATCACCATTATTATCATTATTGTTATTGTTATTATTAGTAGTAGTAGCAGTAGTCATATTGCTATTATTATAAATATTATTGTTATTATTACTAAATTAATGATTATTATTATAATCATTATTTTATTGTTATTATATTTATCAATTTTATCATTACTATTATTATTATTATCATTATCATTATTATAACTATTATTATCAGTATTGCTATTATTATCATTATTATTATTATTTTTGATATTATTATTATTATTATTATAATTATTATTATTATTATTATTATCATTATCATTATTATTGTTATTATTATCGTTATAGTTATAATGATAATGGAAATAATGATAATAATAGTAGTAAAAATAACAATAGCTACAGTTATGATTGCAATATCATTATCATCGTACCATTATTACTATTGGTATTTTCGTAATAATCAACATCATCACCATCACCATCACCATTACTATCATCATCATCATCCTCATCCTTATCCTCATCATCATTACCATCATCATCGTCTTCATCTTCATCTTCATCTTCATCTTCATCTTCATCATCATCATCATCATCATTATTATCATCAAGATGATCATTAATATTATTATTATAATCATTATAATTATTATCATTATTATTCATTATGATTTTGTTATTCATATCATTATATTTTTACCATCATTATTAATATCATTATCATCGATACTACTGAAAATGATGGTAATGATATTTGCATTATTACTATCATTATTGTTATTACGAATATTAGTGTTATCATTATTATCCTTATCATCATCATTACTATCATTAATATTATTATTATCGTGTTCTTATCATTATTGTTATCATTTTTGTTATTATTAATTGTTATCATTACTCATATTAATTAAAATTTTAATTTTTCTTATTATTATAAATATCAATATCATCATTTTGATTATATTATCGTTATTATTATCGTTGTTGATATTGGTATTATTATTGTTATCATAATCATTATCATAATTCTTATTGTAAATGTTTTTATTACTGGTAATATAATCATAAACATCTTTATTATCATTGTCACTATTATTTTTATCATTGTTATTAGTATTGTTACTATTCTTATCGTTATTATGATTATTATCATTAGTTATCATTATTTTTCTTTATTATCAATATGACCATTATCACTATTATCATATTGTTATTATTATTTATTTATTATTATTATTATCATCATCATTATTAGTGTTATCAGTATCATTATTATTATTGTTATTTTTATTAGTTGTAGTAGTAGTAGTAGTAATATCATTATCTTTATGACCATTATTATTATCTTTATCATCATTGTTATTACCTACATTATTGCATTATTATTATCATTATTATTATTGTCATTATCAATATCATTATTATTATTGTCATTATCAATATCATTATTATTATTATTATTATCATCATCATTATTGCTATCCCGAGTATCATCATTATGATCCTCATAATAATAATAATAATGATAGAAATAGTAATAACAATGATATCAATAATAGTAACAACAATGATATCAATAATAGTAATAACAATAAAAGTTATTGTTATTACTATTAGTTATCGGTTGTTTTCGGTTTTTGTTTTTATTATGATAAGTATTATTGTTATTGATATTTATTATTGTTATTATCATCGATATTACTGTATTTATTAGTGTTACTATTGCCATTATTATTACTATCATCACTATCATTATTTCATTGTCATTCATAATATCATTACTATTAACGTTATCATTAACCATATTCGTTAGGATTGTTATCATTATCATTATAATTCTTATTATTAGGATTGTCATTAGTATTATTATCATTATCTTTATTATTATTATCATTATTGTTATTATTATTATTATCATTATCATTATTGGTAGAAAAACCCACAATGCACAGAATAGATTTATTGATGAAATTTAGACAACAGTGTCGGAATCGTCCTCGATTCCATCTTCGGGTCTGAAGAGGGAAGTTCGATTCAGTTCAGTTTGATTTGCGAAGTCATGCTTTGCCCTGGCCTTTTCTCTGGAGTGGTCCGGCCTGTGTTAACTATTTCTAGTTAACTCAGAAGTTTTCTTTGAACTGCATTCTTATCGCGGTGGATGGATTGCAAGCAAGCGATCCAGCTGCCACGGGGTAAGCATGTTGCACACCCTTTTTACCAGCCCGGCGGCTGTGGTGGGTGGTCCCTGCCTCAGAAATTGTGTGTACACAATTCTGCAAGTAATGTAACAGGGTGGCGTTAGGCTCGCCGTAGTGTTTGCATAACCTCGCAGTCTCATTGTCAATAATTTGCCAAGCACATTGGTAAACTAGTCTTAGTCTGAATAGTATGACTTCGGTACCTCTTTTTGTTTTTTGAGGAAGGGTCAGTGGCTCATAGCCTGAAGCATCTGAGTACCACTTGGCAGCAAGCGATTTTGTGATGTTTTGTCTATGTGCTTCCCGGAGGACCGCACACGCTGCAGCTTTGGTACCTTGGCTTAGTCCCCTTCGGCTGGGTTTAACGATCATGGAGGATGGGGGCGTACCCCTTTCCTTTTCGGCTAGTTTATCAGCAAGCTCGTTCCCTTGTATGCCTATGTGGCTTGGGACCCAGTTTATGATGATTCTTCTACCTTGACTAAAGATTCTTTGGGCTATGTTTAGCACTGTTGTCAAGAGGTAGATGTTATCTGGAGGCATGCTATCCTGTAAGCTGTCAATAGTTGCTCTTGAATCTGTATGAATGACAACGTGTCCTCCCCTTAGGGACGCGTGTGTCAATGCTTCCATGATCGCAACCGTTTCAGCCTGAAGCGTTGAGGCATTGTCAGTGACCCTAATGGATGCTGTGGTATCCTTTGTTGCAAAGCCGGCGCCTGCAGTATAGTTTATTGGATCCACGGATCCGTCCGTGTAGTATGTTATACTGCCCGGCGGAGTTATTTGATCAATGACCCTTTGTGCTTGTGCCTTTAGGCTAGGCATGGAATATTGATCTTTTCTCATTGTGAGATTTAGAATTGAGAATTCGATCATTTCGTTTGCCCACGGCGGAGTTCCTTTTAATCAGGGTGAGGGGAGTCCATACCCTTGGCAAGCAATGAATCTTTTAGCTGAAAGCGTATCAAAACTCTGGCTGTATGTGTGAGCCAGGAATTGTCCGCAAACAACTGGTAATCTTGTTGTAGGCGTCTGAGAATTCTTTGTCTTAGATAGGAGTTTGTGGGTGCCTGCAGGACCTTGGAAAGGAACTGTGTTGCCATTAGATCTATTCTAGCATCCATGGACGGTAAATCAGCTTCCATGAGGAGCTTGATGACCTTTGTCCACTTAGGTGCACTTAGAATTATCCTGGCTGCTTCGTTTTGTATTGTTTCCAGTTTTTCTTTTAATGTTGTGCTGGAAGCAATGAGGGCGACAGATGCATAGTCATTAATAGAACGGACAGCATGTACATAGAATGATCTTAGTATTTTGTGTCCTGCTCCTATGTGTCTCCCTGTCATGACTTTCATGACTGACAGTCTTTCCTTGGTTCTGTCAAGCAGGTATTGGATCTCCTTTTTGAAAGTGAGTGTGTCCTATCCATACACCAAGGTATAGATAGTCCTTCACCCATTCCAGATCCATACCCTCTATAGTGAGTTTTTGGTTTCTGACATTGGTTCTCAGAGCCATTGCTTTGGATTTTGCTGCTGATATTTTTAGACTCGTCCTACCACACTCTTCAAACACCAGGTTCAGACAACGCTGAGCTCTAGTAAGGCAGTGATTTCCAGAGGCTATGATTGCCAAGTCATCTGCATAAGAGATGATCTTGCATCCCTCTGGCAGGTGAATGTCGAGTATGTTGGACATGAGGATATTAAACAGGGCTGGACTAAGAACCCCTCCCTGAGGAGTTCCATTTTCAAGTGGCACGTGCTGTGAGAGGTGGCCTTGAAAACTGACATTTGCTGATCTATTTTTAAAATAGTCAGCTATCCAGGCCAAGAGTCTGCCTTTGACTCCTTTGTGGATTAGGTCTCTTGAATGGCAAGCGGACTTGCCAGTTCAAAAGCCTTCTCCAGGTCAAGGAAGACAACCACAGCGGGCGAGGTGCAGATTGTGCTTAAGAGTGTGGAAATGCTATGAGCAGTGCTCTTACCCCTTTTGAACCCGTGCAGGTGTTTATGGGGGGGACCCGTTTTCCATCGGAGCCTGTTGAGTACCATCTTCTCAGCTGTTTTACCCAGGCAGCTGAGAAAAGAGATGGGACAGTACTTGCCAGGCTCCTTTGGTTTTGGGATGGGAACTATTGTGGCTTGTTTCCAGCTCTGGGGTACAGTGGCTATTTGCCAGGATTTGTTGATTTTCATGATAATTCCTTTATTATATGCAATAATGATAATAATTATGATGATAATACCATAAATAATGACAATAATAATGATAATAATGATAAAAACAATTATAATGATAATTTTGATAATTACTGCAATAATAGCAATATTCAACTCTATTCCAATAATTTTCATACTAATAATGAAAATAGAAATAATAACATCATTATCATTGTCATTATGATTATTAGTATTGTCATTATTATTTCTAAAATTATCATTATTACTATTATCATTATAAAAATAGTTATGATGATGAAAATAGCTATAATAATTAGCATAATAATCATTATAACTGCAATAATAATGATAATAAAGATAATCATGATGGTAATGACTATAATGATAATAATCATAAGAATAATGACAATAATGATAATGATTATCCAGTCCATTTACAATGAAATAAAGGCCAAAAGTAATGAAATCCCAAAAGTCGAAAAAACGGCAAAATCGATCGTATTACAGCCATTTGAGAGAAACGTCGAAAAAAAAACTTTTCGCTTTTTATTGGTAATTATGAGGATTATAAAATTAATTCAGGTAATTGTGATGATTTTCATGATAATTCCTTCATTATATGCAATAATGATAATTATGATTATAATGACAATGATAATGACAATATTAATGATAATAATCATAAAATCATAAGTATAATGATAATTATGATAATTGCTGCAATAATAGCAATAACCAACTCTATTCAAGTAATTTTCAGACTAATAATGACAATAGAAATAATAATAACATCATTATCATTGTCATTATAATTACTACTATTGTCATTATTATTTCTATAAATATCATTATTGCTATTATCATTATAAAATAGTTATGATGATGTAAATAGCTATAATGATTAGCATAATAATCATTATAACTGCAATAATGATAATAATCATGATGATAATGACTCTAATGATAATAATCATAAGAATAATGATAATAATGATAATAATTATTATCCAATCCATTTATAATGAAATAAATGTCAAAAGTAATGAAATCCCACAAGCTAGATTTTGCCGATTTTTCGACTTTTGGAATTTTATTACTTTTGGCCTTTATTTCATTATAAATGGACTGGATAATAATTATTATCATCATTATTATGATTATGTCATTATTCTTATGATTATTATCATTATAGTCATCATCATGATTATCATAATTATTACTATCATTATTGCAGTTATAATCATTATTATGCTAATTATTATAGCTACTTTCATGATCATAATTATTTTTATAGTGATAGTAGCAATAATGGTAATTGTAGAAATAATAATGACAATAGTAATAATTGTAATGGCAATGATAATGATGTTATTATTATTTCTATTATTATTGTTAGTCTGAAAATTATTGGAATAGTGTTGATTATTGCTATTATTGCAGTAATTATCAAAATTATCATTATAATTATGATTTTATTATTATTGTCATTATTATTGTAATTATCATTAGCATTATCATCATAATTATCATCATTATTGCATATAATAAAGGAATTATCATGAAAATCATTACAATTTCTTGAATTAATGTTAAAAACCTCATAATTACTAATAAAAAGCGAAAAGGTTTTTTTTCGACGTTTCTCTCAAAAGGCTGTAATACGCTACATTCTGCCGTTTTTTCTTCTTTTGGGATTTAATTACTTTTGGCCTTTATTTCATTATAAATGGACTGGATAATAATTATTATCATCATTATTATCATTGCTGTCATTATTCTTAGGATTATTATCATTATAGTCATTATCATCATGATTATCATCATTATTATCATCATTATTGCAGCTATAATGATTATTATGCTAATTATTATAGCTATTTTCATCATCATAACTATTTTCATAATGATAAAAACAATTACTATAATTTTAGAAATAATAATGACAATAGTAATAATTACAATGACAATGATAATGATATTATTATTTCTATTGTTATTATTAGTCTGAAAATCATGGGAATAGAGTTGATTATCGCTAGTATAGCAGTAATTATGAAAATTATCATTATAATTATGATTTTATCATTATTATCATTATTATTGTCTTTATCATTGTCATTATCACCATAATTATCATCATTATTACATATGATGAAGGAATTAATATGAAAATCATCACAATTATCTGAATTAATGTGAAAATCCTCATAATTACCAATAAAATGCGAAAAGTTTTTTTTCGACGTTTCTCTGAAAAGGATGTAATACGCTAGATTTTGCCGTTTTTTCGCCTTTTGGGATTTTATTACTTTTGGCCTTTATTTCATTATAAATGGACTGGATAATAATTATAACAATCATTATTATCATTACTGTCATCATTCTTATGATTATTATCATTATAGTCATTATCATCAGGATTATCATCCTTATTATCATCATTATTGCAGTTTTAATGATTATTATGCAAATTATTATAGCTATTTTCATCATCATAACTATTTCTATAATGATAATAGCAATAATGATAATTTTAGAAATAATAATGACAATAGTAATAATTATAATGACAATGATAATGATGTTGTTATTTCTATTCTCATTATTAGTCTGAAAATTATTGGAATAGAGTTGATTATTGCAGTAATTATAGAAATTATCCTTATAATTATGATTTTATCATTATCATTATTATTGTCATTATTATTGTCATTATCATCCTAATTATCATCATTATTGCAGATGATGAAGGAATTATCATGAAAATCATCACAATTACCTGAATTAATGTTAAAATCCTCTTAATTACCAATATAAAGCGAAAAGGTTTTTTCGACGTTTCTCTCATTATTATCATTATTTTTATGATTATTATCATTATAGTCATTATCATCATGATTATCATTATTATTATCATCATTATTGCAAGTTATGATAATTATTATGATAATTGTCATTGCTATTTTCATCATTATAACTTTTTATAATGATATTAGCAATAACAATAATTTTAGAAACAATAATGACAATAACAATAATCATAATGACAATGATAATGATGTTATTATTATTTCTATTGTCATTATTAAAATGAAAATGTTTGGACTAGAGTTAATTATTGCTATTATTGCAGTAATTATCAAAATTATCATTATAATTATGATTTTATCATTATTGTCATTATTATTGTCATTATCGTCATAATTATCATCATTATTGTCAATAATGAAGGAATTATCATGAAAATCATCACAATTACCTGAATTAATGTTAAAATCCTCATAATTACCATTAAAAAGGGAAAAAGGTTTTTTTTGACGTTTCTTCCAAAAGGCTGTAATAATCTAGATTTTGCCTTTTTTTTTTAGTTTTGGGAATTTATTATTTTTGGCCTTTGTTTTATCATAAATGGACTGAATGATGATTATTATCATCATCATTACTTTCATTATTTTTATGATTATCATTATAGTCATTATCATCATGATTATTATTATTATTATCATCATTGTATCAGTTATGATAATTATAATTCTAATTACTATTGGTATTTTCATCATTATAATTATTTTTATAATGATAATAGCAATAATATTAATATTAGAAATAATATTGACAATAACAATAATTATAATGACAATGATAATGATGTTATTATTATTTCTATTGTCATTATTAGTATGAAAATTATTGGAATAGAGTTAATTATTGCTATTATTGCAGTAATTATCACAATTATCATTGTAATTATGATTTTATCATTATTATTATTATTGTCATTATCACTGTCATTATCATCATAATTATCATCATTATTGTCAACAATAAAGGAATTATCATGAAAATCATCATAATTACCTGAATTAATGTTAAAATCCTTATTAAAAAGTGAAAAAGGGGGATTTTCGACGTTTCTCTGAAAAGGCTGTAATACGCTAGATTTTGCCGTTTTTTCGACTTATGGGATTTTATTACTTTTGGCCTTCATTTCATTATAAATGGACTGAATAATAATTTTTATCATTAATATCTTTACTGTCATTATTTATTTGATTATTATCATAATAATTATTATCGTCATGATTATCATCATTATTGCAGTTATGATAATTATAATGCTAACTATTATTGTTATTTTCATTATATCTATTTTTTTATAATGATAATAGCAATAATGATAATTTTAGAAATAATAATGACAATAACAATAATTATAATGACAATGACAATGATATCATTATTTCTATTGTCATTATTAGTCTGAAAATTATTGGAATAGAGTTGATTATTGCTATTATTGCAGTAATTATCAAAATTATCATTACAATTATGATTTTATCATTATTATCATTATTATTGTCATTATCATTGTCATTATCAACATAATTATCATCAGAAATAATAATGACAATAAAAAAGATTATAATGACAAAAATAATGATGTTATTATTATTTCTATTGTCATTATTATTATGAAAATTATTGGAATAGAGTTAATTATTGCTATTATTGCAGTAATTATCAAAATTATCATTATAATTATGATTTTATCATCATTATCATTTTTATTGTCATTATCGACATAATTATCATCATTATTGTCAATAATAAAGGTATTATCATGAAAATCCTCATAATTGCCTATATTAATGTTAAAATCCTCATAATTACCATTTATAAGCGAAAAGGTTTTTTTCCCGACGTTTCTGTCAAAAGGCGGTAATAGACTAGATTTTGCCATTTTTTCGACTTTTGGGATTTTATTACTTGTGGCCTTTATTATATCATAAATGGACTGAATGATATTTATTATCATCATTATTATCATTACTGCCATTATTTTATGATTATTATCATTATAGTCATCATCATGATTATCATTATTTTTATCATCATTATATCAGTTATGATAATTATTATGCCAATTATTATTGCTATTTTCATTAAATAACTATTTTTATAATGATAATAGCAATAATGATATTTTTAGAAATAATAATGACAATACCAATAATTATAATGACAATGATAATGATGTTATTATTATTTCTATTGTCCTTATTAGTATGAAACTTATTGGAATAGAATTAATTATTGCTATTATTGTAGTAATTATCAAAATTACCATTATAATTATGATTCTATCATTATTATCATTATCATTGTCATTATCATCATAATTATCATTATTTTCAATAATAAAGGAATTATCATGAAAATCATTATAATTACCTGAATTAATGTTAAAATCCTCATAATTACCAATAAAAAGCGAAAAAGGTTTTTTTTTCGACGTTCCTCTGAAAAGCCTGTAATACGCTAGATTTTGCCGTATTTTCGACTTTTGGGATTTTATTTCTTTTGCCTTTATTTCATTATAAATGGACTGAATGATAATTATTACCATCATTATTATCATTACTGTCATTATTTTTGTCATCATCATGATTATCATTATTATTATCATCATTATGCTAATTATTATTTTCATCATTATAATAATCCCCTTAATTCTCGCAACAATGATGATAATTATGATGATAATGATAATGATGATAATGATATAATGATAATTATAATGATAATTATGATGATAATTTAAATAATAGCAATAATTACCAATATTCTAATAATTTTCCTACTTATAATGACAATAGAAATAATAATAATAATTCTATTGCGGTTATTATAATAATAATTTTATTATTGTTATTAAAATTTATATTATCGTTATTATAACTATCATTATTGCTATTATTATTGCTAAAATTATCATTATTGTTATCATAATAAATATAGTTATAATGATGAAAATGACAATGATAGGATAATAATGATTATAATGATATTATTATTGATAATAATGAGGATAATTACTATAATGATAATAATTATTATAATAATGACAATAATGATAATAATAATTATGCCCATTTATAATGAAAAAATGCAAAAAGTAGTAACATCCCAAAAGTCGAAAAAACGGCAAAATCTAACGAATTACAGCCTCTTGAAAGAATGGTAAAAAAAGACCTTTTCAATTCTAAATTATAATTATGATGTTTCTTAGCGATAACTCACGGAATTATAATGATTTCCATGATAATCCCCTTAATTATGGCAATAAAGGTGATAATTATGATGATAATGACGATAATAGTGATAATAATAATAAAATGATAATTATTATGAAAATTATGATGATAATAGAAATAAGAGCAATAATTACCAATATTCTAATAATTTTCCTACTTATAATGACAATAGGAATAATAATAGTGATTCTATTATTGTTATTATAATTTTTATTATCGTTATCATAACTATCATTATTGCTACTATTATTGCTAAAATTATCATTATTGTTATTATCATTATAAATATAGTTATACTGATGAAAATGACAATGATAATTAGGATAATAATGATTAAAATGATATTATTAATGATAATAATGAGGATAATTACTATAATGATAATAATCATTATAATAATGACAATAATGATAATTATAATGATAATAATTATTATGCCCATTTATAATGAAAAAAGGTTAAAAGTAGTAAAATCCCATAAATCGAAAAAAAACCCGGCAAAATCAAGCGAATTACAGCCTTTTGAGAGAATGGTCGAAAAAAAACCCTTTTCGATTCTAAATTATAATTATGATGTTTTTAGCGATAACTCAGGTAAGAATATTAATATTATTGACATAATACTATTGGTGATAATGAGCAGAATAATGATGAAAATAGCTATATGATTCATAAAAAAAGAAAAAGAAAGAGAGAGAGAGAGAGAGAGAGAAAACTCCACAAATTAGATTCATCACCCTTCATTATGATTTACTGTTGTACCATTTATTACTTTCGTTTTGCATCGAAATTTGAAAACAGGTTCATTTAATATTTCTATATATATATATATATATATATATATATATATATATATATATATATATATATATATATATATATATATTTTTTTTTTTTTTTTTTTTTTTTTTTTTTTTTTTTTTTTTTCTTGAATCCTCCGGACTGGAAACACGTAAACATATGTAAGTACTGTTTTTTATCATAATTTCACATATGTAATACTAATATGACAAATTTATTGTTACTATCTTTATTGTTATCATCATTACCAGTAGTATTGATGTTATTATAATTTTTGTTAATATTGATGTTATTGATTACCATAACCATCACCATTCTTAATATTACTGATGTTATTTGTGTAATAACAGTAGTAGCGGTATTTGTCATAACAACAGTAATGGCATCATAATGATACAATTCTGTTTATGAAAGTAATAATAATAATGATGATAATAATAAATATTATTCTATATATACAAGTTTATCCTATGTAGTCTCAGAATCCTCGTTTTCTTACGTATGCTGTTTAAAGAAAACTTTGACCGTTGTCTCATACTCTATTTCTTTTTTCTCTTCTCACGTCTTTCTTATAATAAATCTCGATAGCGAAAGGTACAG
>NC_091564.1:24152371-24156016 GCF_042767895.1 Penaeus vannamei | reverse complement strand
AATAACAATAATTATAATGACAATGATAATGATGTTATTATTATTTCTATTGTCATTATTAGTATGAACATTATTGGAATAGAGTTAATTATTGCTATTATTGCAGTAATTATCAAAATTATCATTGTAATTATGATTTTATCATTATTATTATAATTATCATTATCATTATCATTATCATCATAATTATCATAATTTTTTTTCAACAATAAAGGAATTATCATGAAAATCATCATAATTACCTGAATAAATTATAAAATCCTCATAATTACCATTAAAAAGCGAAAAAGGGGGATTTTCGACGTTTCTCTGAAAAGGCTGTAATACGCAAGATTTTGCCGTTTTTTCGACTTATGGGATTTTATTACTTTTGGCCTTCATTTCATTATAAATGGACTGAATAATAATTATCATTAATATCTTTACTGTCATTATTTATATGATTATTATCAAAATAATTATTATCATCATGATTATCATTATTATTATCATCATTATTGCAGTTATGATAATTATTATGCTAATTATTATTGCTATTTTCATTATAACTATTTTTATAATGATAATAGCAATAATGATAATTTTAGAAATAATAATGACAATAACAATAATTATAATGACAATGATAATGATGTTATTATTATTTCTATTGTCATTATTAGTCTGAAAATTATTGGAATAGAGTTGATTATTGCTATTATTGCAGTAATTATCAAAAATATCATTATAATAATGATTTTATCATTATTATCATTATTATTGTCATTATCATTGTCATTATCAACATAATTATCATCAGAAATAATACTGACAATAAAAATAATTATAATGACAAAAATAATGATATTATTATTTCTATTGTCATTATTATTATGAAAAATATTGGAATAGAGTTAATTATTGCTATTATTGCAGTAATTATCAAAATTATCATTATAATTATGATTTATCATCATTACCATTATTATTGTCATTATCGTCATAATTATCATCATTATTGTCAATAATAAAGGTATTATCATGAAAATCCTCATAATTACCTGAATTAATGTTAAAATCCTCACAATTACCATTAATAAGCGAAAAGTTTTTTTTTCCGACGTTTCTGTCAAAAGGCGGTAATAGACTAGATTTTGCCGTTTTTTCGACTTTTGGGATTTTATTTCTTGTGGCCTTTATTATATCATAAATGGACTGAATGATAATTATTATCATCATTACTATCATTACTGCCATTATTTTTATGATTATTATCATTATAGTCATCATCATGATTATCATTATTATCATCATTATATCAGTTATGATAATTATTATGCCAATTATTATTGCTATTTTCATCATTATAACTATTTTTATAATGATAATAGCAATAATGATATTTTTAGAAATAATAATGACAATACCAATAATTATAATGACAATGATAATGATGTTATTATTATTTCTATTGTCCTTATTTGTATGAAACTTATTGGAATAGAGTTAATTATTGCTATTATTGTAGTAATTATCAAAATTATCATTATAATTATGATTTTATCATTATTATCATTGTCATTATCATCATAATTATCATCATTATTTTCAATAATAAAGGAATTATCATGAAAATCATTATAATTACCTGAATTAATGTTAAAATCCTCATAATTACCAATAAAAAGCGAAAAAGGTTTTTTTTGACGTTTCTCTGAAAAGGCTGTAATACGCTAGATTTTGCCGTATTTTCGACTTTTGGAATTTTATTACTTTTGGCATTTATTTCATTATAAATGGACTGAATGATAATTATTATCATCATTATTATCATTACTGTCATTATTTTTATGATTATTATCATTAAAGTCATTATCATCATGATTATCATTATTATTATCATCATTATGCTAATTATTATTTTTATCATTATAATAACCCCCTTAATTCTCGCAATAATGATGATAATTATGATGATAATGATAATGATATAATGATAATTATAATGATAATTATGATGATAATTGAAATAATAGCAATAATAATAATAATTTTATTATTGTTGTTATAATTTATATTATCGTTATTATAACTATCATTATTGCTATTATTATTGCTAAAATTATCATTATTGTTATTATCATTATAAATATAGTTATAATAATAAAATAATATAATAATAATTTTATTATTGTTGTTATAATTTATATTATCGTTATTATAACTATCATTATTGCTATTATTATTGCTAAAATTATCATTATTGTTATTATCATTATAAATATAGTTATAATGATGAAAATGACAATGATAGGATAATAATGATTATAATGATATTATTATTGATAATAATGAGGATAATTACTATAATGATAATTATTATCATAATAATGACAGTAATGATAATAATGATAATAATTATGCCCATTCATAATGAAAAAAGGGCTAAAAGTAGTAACATCCCAAAAGCCGAAAAAACGGCAAAATCTAGCGAATTGCAGCCTCTTGAGAGAATGGTCGAAAAAAACCCTTTTCGATTCTAAATTATAATTATGATGTTTCTTAGCGATAACTTAGGGAATTATGATGATTTCAATGATAATCCCCTTATTTATGGCAACAAAGATGATAACTATGATGATAATGACAATAATAGTGATAATTATAATAAAATGATAATTATTATGATAATTATGATGAAAATTGAAATAAGAGCAATAATTACCAATATTCTAATAATTTTCCTACTTATAATGACAATAGGAATAATAATAGTGATTCTATTATTGTTATTATAATTTTTATTATCGTTATCATAACTATCATTATTGCTACTATTATTGCTAAAACTATCATTATAAATATAGTTATACTGATGAAAATGACAATGATAATTAGGATAATAATGATTAAAGTGATATTATTAATGATAATAATGAGGATAATTACTATAATGATAATAATCATTATAATAATTACAATAATGATAATGATAATAATTATTATGCCCATTTATAATGAAAAAGGGCTAAAAGTAGTAAAATCCCATAAATCGAAAAAAAAAAAACGGCAAAATCTAGCGAATTACAGCCTTTTGAGAGAATGGTCGAAAACCCCCTTTGCGATTCTAAATTATAATTATGATGTTTTTAGCGATAACTCAGGTAAGAATGTTAATATTATTGACATAATACTATTGGTGATAATAAGAAGAATAATGATAAAAATAGCTATATGATTCATAAAAAAAAGAAAAAGAAAGAGAGAGAGAGAGAGAGAGAGAGAGAGAGAGAGAGAGAGCGAGAGAGAGAGAGAGAGAGAGAGAAAGAAAGAGAGAGAGAAAAGTCCACAAATTAGATTCATCACCCTTCTTTATGATTTACTGTTGTACCATTTATTACTTTCGTGTTGCAACGAAATTCGAAAACAGGTTCATTGAATATTTCTATATATTTATTTTTCCTTTAATCCTCCGGACTGGAAACACGTAAACATATGTAAGTACTGTTTTTTTATCATAATTTCACATATGTAATACTAATATGACAAATTTATTATCACTATCCTTATTGTTATCATCATTACCAGTAGTATTGATGTTATTATATTTTTTGTTAATATTGATGTTATTGATTACCATAACCATCACCATTCTTAATATTACTG
>NC_091564.1:24142371-24144871 GCF_042767895.1 Penaeus vannamei | reverse complement strand
TACAAATCATTATAATATCATTATTATTGTTATTATAACTAGTATGATTATCATTATTATTTCTAAAATTTTCATTATTGTTATCATTATAAAAATAGTTATAATGATGAAAATGACAGTAATAATTAGCATAATAATCATTATAAGTGCAATAATGATAATGATAATAATGATAATAATGATAATGGCTATAAAGATGATAATCATAAGAATAATGACAATAATGATGATAATAATAATCATAGAGTCCATTTATAATGGCTAAAACTAATAGAATTCCAAAAGTCGAAAAACGGCAAAATCATTTTCAGAGAAAGGTAAAAAAAAGAAAAAAAAAAGAAGAAAAAAAAACATTTTCCCTTTTAAATGATTATTATGATGATTTTAACATTAATTCAGGTAATAATCATCTTCATGATAATTCCTTTATTATTAACAATAATGATGATAATTATGATGATAATGACAATAATAATAATGATAATGACTATAATGATGATAATCATAAGAATATTGACAATAATGATGATAATCATAAGAATAATGACAATAATCATGATGATAATAATCATAGAGTCCATTTATAATTAAATAAAGGCTAAAACTAATAAAATTCCAAAAATCGAAAAAACGGCAAAATCTAGCCTTTTGAGAGAGTTAAAAAAAAAACCTTTTTCGCTTTTAAATGATAATTATGATGATTTTAGCATTAATTCAGGTAATTATGATGATTTTCATGATAACTTCTTAATTATTAACCATGATGATGATAATTATGATGATAATGACAATAATAAACATTATAATTATAAAATGATAATTATAATTTTAAATTTGATAATTACTGCAATAATAGCAATAATTAATTCTCTTTTAATAATTTTCATACTAATAATGACAATAGAAATAATAATAATATTATTATTGTTATTATAATGAGTATTATTGTCATTATTATTTCTAATATTATCATTATTGTTTTTATCATTATATAAATAGTTATGATGATGAAAATGACAGTAATGATTTGCATAATAATCATTATAACTGCAATGATGATAATGATATTAATGATAATCGTGACGATAATGACTATGACAATCATAATCATAAGAATAATGGCAATCACGATAATAATAATCATAGAGTCCATTTATAATGAAATAAAGGCTAAAACTAATAAATACCCAAAAGTCGAAGAAAACGGCAAAATCAAGCGTATTACAGCCTTTTGAGAGAAAGGTCGAAGAACCGCCTTTTTCGCTTTTAAATGATAAAAGATAAAGGAATTATCATGAAGATCATTATTACCTGAATTAATGTTAAAATCATCATAAAATCATTTAAAAGGGAAAAGTTTTTTTTTTTTTTTTTTGCTGTAATACGCTAGATTTTGCCGTTTTTCGACTTTTGGGATTCTATTAGTTTTAGCCTTTATTCCATTATAAATGGACTCTATGATTATTATTATCATCATTATTGCCATTATTCTTATGATTATCATCTTTATAGCCATTATCGTCATTATTATCATTATCATTATTGCACTTATAATGATTATTATGCTAATTATTACTGTCATTTTCATCATTATAACTATTTTTATAATGATAACAATAATGATAATTTTAGAAATAATAATGATAATAATTTTAGAAATAATAATGATAATAATACTAGTTATAATAACAATAATAATGATATTATAATGATTTCTATTGTCATTATTAGTATGAAAATTATTAGAATAGAGTCAATCATTGCTATTATTGCAATAATTATCAAAATTATCATTATAATTCTCATTTTATTATTATCATTATCATTGTCATTATCATCATAATTATCATCATTATTTATAATGATGTTTAATTATAATGATCATTATTACCTGAATTAATGTTTAAATCATCATAATTATCATTTAAAAAGCGAGAAAGGGGTTTTCTCCACCTTTCTCTCAAAAGGCTGCAGTACGCTAGATTTTGCCGTTTTTTCGATTTTATTAGTTTTAGCCTTCATTTCAGTATAAATGGATTAATATTATCATCATTATCATCATTATTGTTATTATTATTATGATTATCATCATTATAGTCATTATCGACATGATTATTATTATTATCATTATCATTATTGTTGTTATAATTTTTATTATGCTAATTATTACTGTCATTTCCATCATTATAAAGATAATAACAATAATAATAATTTTAGAAACAATAATGACAAAAATACTCATTATAATAACAAAAATAATGATATTGTTATTTGTTTTGTCATTATTAGTATGAACATTTTTAAAATAGAGTTAATTACTGCTATTATTCCAGTAATTATTTTAAAATATCATTATAATTATCACTATATTATTATTATCATTATTATCATTGTGATTATCATCATAATTATCATCATTATTGTTAATGATAAAGGAATTATCATGAAAATCATCATAATTACCTGAATTAATGTTAAAATCATCATAATTATTATTTAA
>NC_091564.1:24108103-24113103 GCF_042767895.1 Penaeus vannamei | reverse complement strand
AACTGTGCAGCAGAAGCCCCCACTGCAGGCCGAGTCTGTACAGCCAAAGTCTCGTCCCCTGACCCGATGTGGCACTTCCAACCTAGGCTCTACACCCCTCGGTAGAGCCTTAACCGGAGTGTCTGGCATAGAGGAAGTTGTACAATCCTCAATCAACGAGGATCTGTATTTATCTGATGCCACCAGCACTGGGGCATCTGAAGCTGAAGCAAGTGACTCTGAGTAACCATCATGGCACACAATCTAAGCATTCTGCAGTGGAATATCTGTAGCTATAAAAGCAAGAACCCCTTTCTCCAGTCAGTTGTGCGAGCAAGGAGCATTGACGTCGTCATGCTCCAGGAGACACTAACTATGGGATCCGTGAGCTTCTCAGGATATCATGCCTTCACCACTCCAAACCTGGATGGTGCTAGAGGCATCCATTAGGGTCACTGACAATGCCTCAACGCTTCAGGCTGAAACGGTTGCGATCATGGAAACATTGACACACGCGTCCCTGAGGGGAGGACACGTTGTCAATCATACAGATTCAAGAGCAACTATTGACAGCTTACAGGATAGCATGCCTCCAGATAACATCTACCTCTTGACAACAGTGCTAAACATAGCCCAAAGAATCCTTAGTCAAGGTAGAAGAATCATCATAAACTGGGTCCCAAGCCACATAGGCATACAAGGGAACGAGCTTGCTGATAAACTTTCTGATAAACGCCCCCATCCTCCATGATCGTTAAACCCAGCCGTAGGGGACTCAGCCAAGGTACCAAAGCTGCAGCATGTGCAGTCCTCCGGGGAGCACACGAAGTGGTACTCAGATGCTTCAGGCTATGAGCCACTGGCCCTTCCTCCAAACACAAAAAGAGGTACCGAAGTTATACTATTCAGATTAAGACTAGGTTACCAATGCGCTTGGCAAATTATTGACAATGAGACTGCGAGGTTATGCAAACACTGCGGCGAGCCTAACGCCACCCTGTTACATTACTTGCAGAATTGTGTACACACACAATTTCTGAGGCAGGGACCACCCACCACAGCCGCCGGGCTGGTAAAAAGGGTGTGCAACATGCTTACCCCGTGGCAGCTGGATCGCTTGCTTGCAATCCAGCCACCGCGATAAGCATGCAGTTCAAAGAAAACATCTGAGTAAACTAGTTAACACAGGCCGGGCCACTCCAGAGAAAAGGCTCGGGCAAAGCATGACTTCGCAAATCTAACTGAACTGAACTCTCCGTGGTCAACCAATCAGGTTTCGGTATGCGTCGTCGAGAAGCTGCTAATGGTGAGTACGAGGGGACAGGCTGTGGACCTGGACACAACCTGGGGGAAGTATGCTCCGCTGCAGGTTCCGGGGGTCGGCTACACTCTCAAAAGGCTGTAATACGCTACATTTTGCCGGTTTTTTTCGACTTTTGGGATTTTATTACTTTTGGCCTTTATTTCATTATAAATGGGCTGGATAATAATTATTATTATCATCATTACTGTCATTATTCTTATGATTATTATTATAATCATTATCATCATGATTATCATTATTGCAATTATAATGATTATTATGCTAATTATTATAGCTATTTTCATCATCATAACTATTTTATAATGATAATAGCAATAATGATAATTTTAGAAATAATGATGACAAAAGTAATAATTATAATGACAATGATAATGATATTGTTTCTATTGTCATTATTAGTCTGAAAATCATTGAAATAGAGTTGATTATTGCTATTATTGCAGTAATTATGAAAATGATCATTATAATTATGATTTTATCATTATTATCATTATTATTGTCATTATCATTGTCATTATCATCATAATTATCATCATTATTGCATATAATGAAGGAATTATCATGAAAATCATCACAATTACCTGAATTAATGTTAAAATCCTCATACCTACCAATAAAAAGCGAAAAGGGTCTTTTTCGACGTTTCTCTCAAAAGGCTGTAATACACTAGATTTTGCCGTTTTTTCGACTTTTGGGATTTTATTACTTTTGGCCTTTATTTCATTATAAATGGACTGGATAATGATTATTATCATCATTATTATCATTACTGTCATTATTCTTATGATTATTATCATTATAGTCATTATCATCAGGATTATCATCATTATTATCATCATGATTGAAGTTATAATGATTATTATGCTAATTATTATAGCTATTTTCATCATCATAACTATTTTTATAATGATAATAGCAATAATGATAATTTTAGAAATAATAATGACAATAGTAATAATTATAATGACAATGATAATAATGTTATTATTTCTATTGTCATTATTAGTCTGAAAATTATTGGAATAGAGTTGATTTTTGCTATTATGGCAGTAATTATCAAAATTATCATTAAAATTATTATTTTATCATTATTATTGTTATTATCATTGTCATTATCATTATCATCATTATTGCATATAATGAAGGAATTATTGAAAAACATCACAATTAACTGAATTAATATTAAAATCCCCATAATTACCAATAAAAAGTGAAAAGTTTTTTTTCGACGTTTCTCTAAATTTTGCCGTTTTTTCGACTTATGGGATTTTATTACTTTTGACCTTTATTTCATTTTAAATGGACTGGATTATGATTATTATCATCATTATTATCATTACTGTCATTATTTTTATGATTATTATCATTATAGTCATTATCATCATGATTATCATTATCATCATTATTGCAGTTATAATGATTATTATGCTAATTATTATGGCTATTTCCATCACCTTAACTATTTTTATAAGGATAATAGCAATAATGATGATTTTAGAAATAATAATGACAAAAGTAATAATTATAATGACAATGATAATAATATTGTTATTTCTATTGTCATTATTAGTCTGAAAATTATTGTAATAGAGTTGATTATTGCTATTATTGCAGTAATTATCAAAATTATCATTATAATTATGATTTTATAATTATTATTGTCATTATCATTGTCATTATAATCATAATTATCATTGTTGCATATAATGAAGGAATTATCATGAAAATCATCACAATTACCTGAATTAATTTTATAATCCTCATAATTACCAATAAAAAGCGAAAAGTCTTTTTTTTCGACGTTTCTCTCAAAAGGCTGTATTACGATCGATTTTGCCGTTTTTTCGACTTTTGGGATTTCATTACTTTTGGCCTTTATTTCATTGTAAATGGACTGGATAATCATTATCATTACTGTCATTATTCTTATGATTATTATCATTATAGTCATTACCATCATGGTTATCTTTATTATCATCATTATTGCAGTTATAATGATTATTATGCTAATTATTATAGCTATTTTCATCATCATAACTATTTTTGTAATGATAATAGCAATAATGATAATTTTAGAAATAATAATGACAATAGTAATGATTATAATGACAATGATAAGGATGTTATTATTTCTATTTTCATTATTAGTATGAAAAATATTGGAATAGAGTTGATTATTGCTATTATTGCAGTAATTATCAAAATTATCATTATAATTATGTTTTTATCATTATTATCATTATTATTGTCATTATTATTGGTATTATCATCATAATTATTATCATTATTGCATATAATAAAGGAATTATCATGAAAATCATCACAATTACCTGAATTAATGTTAAAATCCTCATAATTACCTATAAAAAGCGAAATGGTTTTTTTCGACGTTTCTCTCAAAAGGCTGAATTACGCTAGATTTTGCTGTTTTTTCCGACTTTTGGGATTTTATTACTTTTGGCCTTTATTTCATTATAAATGGACTGGATAATGATTATTATCATCATTATTATCATTACTGTCATTATTCTTATGATTATTATCATTATAGTCATTATCATCAGGATTATCATAATTATTGCACTTATAATGATTATGCTAATTATTATAGCTAGTTTCATCATCATAACTATTTTTATAATGATAATAGCAATAATGATAATTTTAGAAATAATAATGAAAATAGTAATAATTATAATGACAATGATAATGATGTTATTATTAATTCTATTGTCATTATTAGTTTGAAAAATATTGGAATAGAGTTGATTATTGCTATTATTGAAGTAATTATCAAAATTATCATTATAATTATGATTTTATCATTATTATCATTATTATTGTCATTATCATCATAATTATCATCATAAATATCATCATTATTGCATATAATGAAAGAATTATCATGAAAATCATGACAATTACCCGAATTAATGTTAAAATCCTCAATAAACAGCGAAAACGAATTTTTCGACGTTTCTCTCAAAAGGCTGTAATATGCTAGATTTTGCCGTTTTTTCGACTTTTGGGATTTTATTACTTTTGGCCTTTATTTCATTATAAATGGACTGGATAATATCATAATTATTATCATTACTGTCATTATTCTTATGATTATTATCATTATAGTCATTATCATGCTGATTATCATCATTATTATCATCATTATTGCTGTTATAATGATTATTATGCTAATTATTATAGCTATTTTCATCATAACTATTTTTATAATGATAATAGCAATAACGATAATTTTAGAAATAATAATATGCAATAGTAATAAGTTTAATGACAATGATAATGATGTTATTATTATTTCTATTGCCATTATCAGTCTGAAAAATTATTGGAATAGAGTTGATTATTGCAATTAGTGCAATAATTATCAAAACTATCATTATAATTATGATTTTATCATAATTATCATTATTATTGTCATTATCATTGTCATTATCATCATAATTATCATCATTATTGCATATAATGAAGGAATTATCATGAAAATCATCACAATTACGTCAATTAATGTTAAAATCCTCATAATTGCCCAAAAAGAGCGAATAGGTTTTTTTTCGACGTTTCTCTCAAAAGGCTGTAATACGCTACATTCTGCCATTTTTTCTTCTTTTGGGATTTAATTACTTTTGGCCTTTATTTCATTATAAATGGACTGGATAATAATTATTATCATCATTAT